>NC_138726.1:40961986-41129486 GCF_965113295.1 Leuciscus leuciscus | reverse complement strand
ACATTAGTTATTTGTCGTTATTTAAGAGTCCTCAGCCTTACTAAAATAATATGATAATGCAGTTTAAAAATAAACTTGTTTGTTTTATTGTCACAACAGAACAGAATATATTAAAGTTCTGATAAATATAATGTATAAAAATACAAACTTAAGATATGAAACTTAAAGTCCTTTAAACAAAAAAAAAGTCAACTATTTTTAATATTGACAGTAATAAATCAATTATGTAATAATGTGTGTGTGTGTGTGTGTGTGTGTGTGTGTGTGTGTGCGCGTGTGTGTGTGTGTGTGTGTGTGTGTGTGTGTGTGTGTGTGAAGAACTGATAAGATTGTAAATGTGTACCTTGAAATGCAATGTAAGTCGCTTTTGATAAAAGCGTCTGCCAAATGTCAATGTTAAGCTACCTTATAATTACAATGTCAACTTGCTTATCCCTTTACCTGCACTCTTTTAATTCTATCCATCTATTCCATCAAGCTACAACAAACCATTTTCAATCATCATTTGCTGCCTGCCTTCTAAAATCTACTACTTAGTGATGCACTAAATACTCGCCCACCCCTCTAGCCCGAGCGATCTTCCTTGTATAGTGCCCTCTGGTGGACAAACTATGCAACGCCAACACTCATAATATGGTTGAAGGGTGTTTCGTCCGCTTTTATTTTATTTTTTAAATATTCATTTATCGGCCATTATAAATGCCGATACCGATAGTTTGAAAAATGCCTAATATCGGCCGATAATATCGGCCCGCCGATATATCGGTCGGGCTCTAATTTAGAATAACAGAAGATCATTATTAAGCTATTTCAAATAGCTTTTTAAAGGAATAGTCCAAACCCATATGTAAGAAACCGGAGCATACAGGTTGGGAACAACATGAGGGTGAATAAATGACTCAGTTTTCATTGTTGGCAATCTATTTGTTTTAAAACTCTAGAATATCCAGCACATGATGATTTAAGAATACTGTGTTCTTGCATTATCTTTCTCAGCCACACTCTGTTGCAATGCATTTGGACCATGTTTTGACCCACCACCACGATGCCCACCATTTAGCAATTATTCAGGGCTATGAATGCTGGCGGTGGTCTCAAACAAAAGAGTGTTGCCGTGGTGATTTGAAGAGGAGGCTGGTCTGGTGGTCTGGCCTTGGTTGGTGGAGGTTTAAGGTAGCGTAAGTCCAGGAAATAAGTGTTCCCCTCCCTGCAGCGAGTGAGAGACAGACGAGCACACACCTAGAATCTCAATGAGAAAACTGTGTTTTCTTCTTGCAATGAAAGTCAGAATAGTGAAGCACAAAGCAAAACCCCAGAGTACCGCTCTGCAGGGAGGGGTTTCTAATATTTTCTCTAATGTCTATCTTCAAATTTCATCATAGATTCAAGTCTTATTTTTGAAAGATGAAGTATTAGGTGCAACAATATTCTACAGATGAAAAGGAAGTAAACACGATTAATCAAAACAGCCATTTGTCGTGTGAATATGAAGTGCGTTAGTGCAGATGAATAAACCCTCATATTTAATAAGGTGCCAACAGATTAAAAGAACATGCTGGTGAACTAAGTTTTAATAATGGCTTATGAACAGACATGATGAAGACATTGTGAAGCTGTCCTCTCAGACAGGGTGTGATTGTAATCTCCACATTCATTCACTATGTTCCCCAGTTCTCTTTCACTTAGCTTAGAGTTAGAGGTGAATCTGAAGTCTTAGCCTACCAAACCTGTGGTTGAAAATGAGAAATTAAAGCGGTTGGGAGTGGGAGACGAGGTGAGTTGTAATGAAGGTGATTCAGGCCGTTTTGATGCACACATGTTCACACATGCTGCGCCTCTGTCTCCTACATGGAAGACTTTGATTCAGAATACAGCTGGCAAGAGCGGTTACACAGCAGGCTTTCTGCCTATCCTCTTGAAAAGAGGAAGTTTTTCTATCAGTATGTTCACAATGGATCCCCCGCGTCTTGCTTTAAGAACTTTTTTCTAACCTTTATGCTATTATCTTTCAGTTTTTTGCACTCAAAAATAAAATAAAAATTCTTATATAAAATTAAGTGATTTCACCATTGGACCACTAATATCTTTCCTTTACAAAAAAGTACTTAATCATCATAGTACTTGGGCCAGATTTACCAAAATCTTCCTGAGAGAGAAGCTAGGTTCTCTCCTAGGTTCGTAAGAATGTTTCTTAGTGCAATTCTTGAGAAATGATCAAATAGGCCTATTTTCTTAAGAACAAGCTTTAGTGTGTTATCTGATTGTATGGCGGTTCTTGCCAAACACTCTGTAATCAACTGAACGGGAAAACAATCTCAAAGGCTGTTTTTATGCACTGCCTGATTGCGGTAATAATCATAATGCTGCCAAAATTGTCATAATTATAATATTAATTAACTTCAGAGTACTTGTGCACATCCCTAGCAATAGTAATATGTACGGGTAGTGTTATGTTATAATGCTTAATATCTGAAACAAACCACCAAATTCATTAAACATTTTATCTTTGGGTATTTAAGACAAGATGGAGGTTTTAGAGGCTTTTTGCAGTCATTTTATTTTTTTATTCTTTTTAAGAATTAAAATTCTTCTTAAGGTTTGCCTTTAGAACAATCTCAAGAAAAATATAAGAACACTTTCCTCTTTCCTCTTTAACTCTTTCCACGACAGATTTTTTTACTTGCCAGTCAGCACCAGCATTTTTTATCATTTTCACAAAAATAACATGGCCCCCAGAATATTTTGTTGTATCAATATCTGAACAAGCAATTGGCCTATATCAAAAGAAAGAACAGCCTCTGCTTTTAGACAAACAAACAACAACAAATTCTAGCTTCATACATTGTTTTTTATCTTCACTGTGTGGGTAAGTTTCATAAAAAAGCCACATTTTGAACAAAGACTACAGTTTCTTTTTTGTCAAAGACTACATCCGAATTGGATTCAAGTAAATCGCTCCCATCAACGCTTGCACAGTCCTGTACCTCTTCCTGAGTCGACTTTTCATTCAGTAACATTAGGCAGATTTGATTTATATGCGGTTTAATGTTTGATGATCACATTATTTTATATGTGCATAAGCAATGCTTCTATCACTTGTTTCTGCTTGTTCTTCGCCTGTGTTTTGTTACAATGTCAGGGTTGGGGTTGAGGGATGAGGTGAGGACTCAAGATGCAGAAACAATGGACAAACAAAACTACCCTGTGGGGGAAAACAAACCAGCAAGGCACAAGGCAGGACTATATATATGGCAGGGCAGGACACAAGGGGTGCAAACGACAACGAACTGGCACAGGACTGAAAACACAAGGAGAATAAATAGGGCAGCAAACGAGGAGGGTAACAAGGGAAAGGACCAATAGAGAGTATCCTCGTGATGTCAGCATGAATGCCGCGAAAAACACACAAAACACATCTAAAATGGGAAAGAGCTTTGCGATTGACTGTATAACTAGATTTTACACAGAATCTGAGGTATATTTTTATAGAACAAGGTATATAGAGAAGCAAATATCTGCAATTCATACAACTGGACTCCGGGCAGCAAAAGGTGGATTTGCAGTTATCATTTTGTGTCAATATGCTGAATTTAGGGGTAAAATCATACCGTATATATTGTATTGTTATATATTGACAACTCATCAATTCAGTATTTACCATTGTATATTCTGCATAATTGGACGTTTTTTAATGAAGTTTTAAGGCTGGACGATATGATGATATATAACATTAATATAAGTGATCACATGGATTTAGACCTATACCCATTGTATTTATATAAAGCTTTCACAGGCAAATTTGCTTTATGTTATTTCCCCGGCGTCGAAATCAGGCACATATAAATGTCAGGAAACACGATTCCTGGCTGCATTTCAATATCCATGGATCACTGGATCTTTGGTAAGTTGTAAGGAACACTATATCGAGTCCAACCTTTAGTTTAAACTGATAATCGTTTGTTTTACTTGCATTTCGCAGTTTCCCCAATTAACCCCAGTCACGCAGCAGGCTCTTTTGCCACTTAGTCCGGCTGAGGGGGGCGTGTTCCGGCGGGAAAGTGATGTCTGCATACACGCTATAATCAGATAACAAGATGGGCAGGGTTAAGACAATAGACTGGAGAGCTTGTCATGTTTGTTTCTTTGTGCCATGTGCTCTCAACAAACAAAACAAAAACACAAGCACATGGCCAGCGAACACAATCACAAGCCATGTGCTTAAACAAAACAAGACAGGAACACGCAGCCCGAACACTCACAAGCCGTATGTTCACACAAAACATAACACAAAAGCATGCGGCTGAAGAAAACAAGAAGCGCATGCATGCTACACAGACACAATAACACAAGAGCGCCTGGCCAATGAAAACATAAAGCAAGCGCACACAAAATACAAGACAAGAGCACAAGTTGAGTTTACGAACACACAACTCGTGCACTTAGAAAATCATTTTAAACTGGAAATCTTATAATCTAATAAACAATGATCAAATACATTTTTTATCTCTTATTTTGGTTTTTACAAAGTTTGAAAACCATTGTACCATGGTATTTACATACATACAGCGACATACATACTGTATGAAAATTCATGGTATTCCAATAGTTCAGTGTTTTTGGTTAATACGATGACATTTCATATACCAAATATTGTGGCTGTTCGGCTCATGCCCTGGCAGAAATGAACAGACTCGAGAATTGAAGTGTGGCATGAATTTTTTCGGCACAAGTCTAATTTTTCTGGCTGACTTTCTTTCACATCTTTAATGACTTACGCCATGCTTGATAAAGCAAGTCATTAAAAGGCGTAAGCATCCCATTGGCTAACCAGAGTCCAAAAGAGTAAAGAGGATTAGGCCTCACTGATGCTGGATTCACTGCTGTTTATGCTCAACTCTCTTGTGAAGATGATTTTTTTTTTGTGTGTGTGTGGAGATGCTCACAAACACATTTTGCCGCATTTCTTTGTCTTGTCTCAATGATAAGCACTTAATGTGTGTTCTTTGTATACAGCAGATAGCTAGTGAGATGTGTAAAACCGTAAGGCTCTGGCTGTATCTGCTGTCTCAGCACCAGATAAACAATGACTGTCTCTCATACTGTAGATAAGGAACAGCCATTGTTTTGGCTTAAAGACAGTAGTGAAGGCAGCGGGGAAGCAGGGAGTGTTGCTTAGCTGCACATCTCTCCTTTGTAAGGATGGCAAGGAAGAATTCAATTCTCTCATCTCTTCACTCACCTCCGTTGTGTGAAAGAGTAGAGACATTTGTCAAGGAAACAAGAAAAGTGTCCCACTGTGAGTTAAACCTGTAGCTCATTTCAGAAATAAATAAGCCTGTTTACAGGAGGCAGCACACCACTTTGCCTGTTCCAGGCATCACTCCGTTCCTACGCTGAAATACACCACTGGTTGTGAAGGCGCCTGTAAAATGCCCAGACATGCAGAAGGAACTGGGGGATGAAGAATTGCACTGTGGAAATTGAACTCATCTCAGTTCTCATCACCTCTGAGCTTCAAATGGATTCATTCACAGTCTGTCCTGCGCTCAGAGATGTGTAGCTCTTATCCTAATTCCTTTTTTCTGATGGTATGAAGAGATGGTTGAGAAGTAGGTGAAAGTATAGCAGTCAATCACTGGCTTGTAGCAATCCGATATTCAGATGAATGTTTTGGTGTATGAATTCTGGGCTGATGTTTAGTTTTACTTTTGAATAGAAACAATTTGGGGAGCAAAGAGTAGACATTTTCCCATAAACACCTAAATAAATCAATATACGGACAGATTAAATAATAGTCTCCAAGTAGGGCTGCACAATTAATCGAATTTCTAATTACGATTACGGATGCCACGATTACATAATCGTTCAAAGCCGCGATTACAACAAAATAAGCACTTAAATTATTCTGCGTGCTTAAGAGGTGTGTTTAGAGCATGTTGTGAGAGGGGAATCACGACTACTTCAGAGAACCCAGCACAATAGGAACTACCTGTGACTTAAAAAGTCTCTCAGGTATAAATAAAATAAAAAGTCTCTCACCTCAGAAAAACAGACTTTCCTGTCAGCTGTTATACTGCGCTAGTTTTGCACGTTGTATATCGCATCACTATATAAAGCACAAAAGAAACTACAAACATGGAACGTCGTTATGTTGTAAATTAGTAAGTCACGAAATAAAAGTAAAATACCAATAAATCACGTTACTGGTGAGAAGTTCGCTGAGAAGGATTTGCATGCAGGTAGCCTATGATGTTCATTATTCATCAGGAGCAGTTTCCATGTTTCATTAACAGTTCTTGTTAGTATTGTGTATTCACCATGGTAACTGTTGTTTCCATAACCCCAAAATGCCCCTTTATTTGAACTTTGTGTTGTTTTGTATATTTTTTAGGGCTGCAACTAACGATTATTTTGATAATCGATCGATTATTTTTACGACTAATCGATTAATCGGTTTATGTACTTATATTTTTGTTTTGTCCATTTATTCCCCAAGTAAATTATTAACAAAGGGTCTTTATCATTCAACATAGACTTTTTTGAGATTTTAACCATTTTGCATTGTCATATCCTCATCAAAAACATACCTGGAGTTGTGTTTTATTATGTGTTAGTAATCCATTGTCGAACTCTTCTGCAATCAAAACACTGACCCATACGTACTCTAGCAAATTTCACAAGGAGATTTCAAATAATGTTTTCACCATGGCAGTCCTTAGGGCTCCTAAAGTAGTTTAACATCCCGAACAAAGCTTAATTATTAAGGAATCTTGCAGAACATATTTTCACGAAGAATAAGAATAAAACAGAATACAGTTGCAGTAAATTGCATTTTATTATTTTGTTTCCTGTAAACACACAGCTTATACCTGGGAAACAGCTTTATAGCTTATGCTGTGAAATCATTAAGAAAGTTGAAAGTAGCTCAACTTTATGGTAATGAGCTATGACGCGGTTCAGTGGCAAGCACGGCAAACGCCAGCAACCAATCGGAAATATAGATGTCCTTCGCGCTGGCTGATTCCGGAGAAACATTAGTTCCGAGAAAAAATTATTAATTGCAGAGTTTAACCATCATAGAGTGAAAGTGTATCATTTGCATGTGTTTTTAAATCCTGTCAGTTTAACAGGGCGCGCTTGACAGGGCATATATAAGAACGAGCAGAGAGAGAGAGAGAGAGAGCCCCGGCCGCGCGCGCGCACTCACCCGAGCGCTGTCTTGCTCTCTCTCTCCCTCGCGCATATTAATCAAAATCAGTTGATACGATGGTGTCGGAAAAAAAACTCTCAAGTGATGAAATGTTTTCTTTGTTGACAAATCTTGTGCGATATCCTAAACTGCCGAATGCATTGCTTGTTTTTTTCTGTTTACATTTCATGGTGTGACACTTCTCTTCTCCCATGATTTTGCACACTTTGGATGACTTCGTTCGATTAGTTTTATCTTCCGCTTTTTTCTTTTTCTTTCTCGAGCTTACTCCACTGCCGCCTGCCTCCGCCATCTCGCTGAATGCAATGCTGCAGAGACGCTGTGCGGGAAGCACGTGACATAAAACGAGGCCAGCTATTGGCTATTCGCTACTTCTCCTGCTGTACTGGCTGAGTAAAACCTCCGGTGGCTCATTACTGCCACACTTTGGTCACCGCAGATTTAAAATATGCACGAAATGAGCCGCTTACGGCAAATAAAAGTTATTTAGCAACTAATCGATGACTTAATTAGTTGACAACTATTTTAATCATCGATTTTAATCGATTAAATCGATTAGTTGTTTCAGCTCTAATAGATACACTTCAACTGTGAGAGACAGAATCTAAAACAAAAATCCAGAAAATTGATTGATTTTTAAATAATTAATTTGCATTTTATTGCATGACATAAGTATTTGATCACCTACCAACCAGTAAGAATTCCGGCTCTCACAGACCTGTTAGTTTTTCTTTAAGAAGCCCTCCTGTTCTCCACTCATTACCTGTATTATCTGCACCTGTTTGAAATCGTTACCTGTATAAAAGACACCTGTTCACACACTCAATCAAACAGACTCCAACCTCTCCACAATGGCCAAGACCAGAGAGCTGTGTAAGGACATCAGGGATAAAATTGTAGACCTGCACAAGGCTGGGATGGGCTACAGGACAATAGGCAAGCAGCTTGGTGAGAAGGCAACAACTGTTGGCGCAATTATTAGAAAATGGAAGAAGTTCAAGATGATGGTCAATCTCCCTCGGTCTGGGGCACCATGCAAGATCTCACCTCGTGGGGCATCAATGGTCATGAGGAAGGTGAGGGATCAGCCCAGAACTACACGGCAGGACCTGGCCAATGGCCTGAAGATAGCTGGGACCACAGTCTCAAAGAAAACCATTAGTAACACACTACGCCGTCATGGATTAAAATCCTGCAGCGCACGCAAGGTCCCCCTGCTCAAGCCAGCGCATGTCCAGGCACGTCTGAAGTTTGCCAATGACCATCTGGATGATCCAGAGGAGGAATGGGAGAAGGTCATGTGGTCTGATGAGACAAAAATAGAGCTTTTTGGTCTAAACTCCACTCGCCGTGTTTGGAGGAAGAAGAAGGATGAGTACAACCCCAAGAACACCATCCCAACCGTGAAGCATGGAGGTGGAAACATCATTCTTTGGGGATGCTTTTCTGCAAAGGGGACAGGACGACTGCACCGTATTGAGGGGAGGATGGAGGGGGCCATGTATCGCGAAATCTTGGCCAACAACCTCCTTCCCTCAGTAAGAGCATTGAAGATGGGTCGTGGCTGTGTCTTCCAGCATGACAACAACCCGAAACACACAGCCAGGGCAACTAAGGAGTGGCTCCGTAAGAAGCATCTCAAGGTCATGGAGTGGCCTAGCCAGTCTCCAGACCTGAACCCAATAGAAAATCTTTGGAGGGAGCTGAAAGTCCGTATTGCCCAGCGACAGCCCCGAAACCTGAAGGATCTGGAGAAGGTCTGTATGGAGGAGTGGGCCAAAATCCCTGCTGCAGTGTGTGCAAACCTGGTCAAGAACTACAGGAAACGTATGATATCTGTAATTGCAAACAAAGGTTTCTGTACCAAATATTAAGTTCTGCTTTTCTGATGTATCAAATACTTATGTCATGCAATAAAATGCAAATTCATTACTTAAAAATCATACAATGTGAGTTTCTGGATTTTTGTTTTAGATTCCGTCACTCACAGTTGAAGAGTACCCATGATAAAAATTACAGACTTCTACATGCTTTGTGAGTAGGAAAACCTGCAAAATCGGCAGTGTATCAAATACTTGTTCTCCCCACTGTATATATAAATCCTTAAAAAGTGGGTCACGGCTTGATAACCATGGTGAAATTTGGGTTTAATGGCCAAATGAGTTGAGAATCATATAAAGTTATTCAAAACATCATTCAATGTAAATTGTGATAATCGTAATTAATAATTGCAATTACAATTTAAAGGGAGTAATCGACAATTATGATTTTTGTCATAATCGTGCAGCCCTATCTCCAAGCCAACATTTTGCTATTTATTGCAACCTTCTGTGTGTTGGTCAGTGAGATAAATGAGAATGAATGAGTTAACTACATAACTGAGGCTGAGCAGAATGATTAAAAGCACAATAAATGGGCACAACACGTGTCCCGTATACATCAGTAGAAATATCCCAAAAGCTCGTAAACCTTGCAGACTGGATCTTACAGAGTATATACTATATACTGCTTACTATTTATAGTGTGAAACAATTATCAACTATGCAGTGATAAATGTTTCAGACGATAGTATCCTACAATGTTACAATCAAAATAATCCCAAAAATAAATACTCTTATTTTGTATTTAATTTTGATTAAAAATGTCTCAACCAAATGTGGGAAAAATTAAATGTTACTGTCTCCCATTCTGAGTTGCGATCTGTGAGTGCACACTGGACACTCTCCTCAATACCACTATATCACTGTAACTCTCTCTGGTTGCTTAAACTCCTTAGTCCATGAAATTCAATTCTGTAGCTCACACCTCCAAGGACAAGAACAGATTAATGTTTGTCTGTGCTAGACCCTTTGGACTTCTACCCAGAGTCCCCTTTGCTTCTATGATTTCAGTAATGAGGACCCCTGTCAGCAGTAACCTTCTCGTCCACATTGTCATTAGCAGAGAAACCCGGCAAATCATGTATTGGGATTACCAGAGCACCTTTGTTTTGACCATTGTGTTATATCATCAGGGGTATTAAAATGCTTCAGATAACAAGCTAAATGTTCATTGTTAATGTGTCACCAACAGGGTTTGTTCCAGATGAAAATGCAAATGGTTTATTTTTTGGAATTCTTATGGCATATCTGTCTTGTGTCCAACTGTGAATCCCAATTTTCACATTGTCAGCATGTCAACTGAATCCACGCAATTATCCTTTGTTCTGTGTAGGTCAGTACAGCATCGTATAAAGCAGACTAACAGTCACATTAGCTATGTTAAAGCTGTTAAAAGGATGTTTGGAAAATCTCCAGGAAATAATTAGCACAGCGTGTAGGCTTGTTTAACCCCTTCCTGTTTTGTAAACAAATCTATCTGGTGTTTACGGCTGCTCATTGGAAATGAAAATGCATTTTGCTGGTCAGCAAATTTGTTTTTTGGCTGTTTTGCTTGGCACAAAACTATTAAGTCTAAGTTGCCTGCGTCTGAGGCACTACTATTTGGAAGCCTGCTTATGACATTGTGTGCCGGGTTAGTTCACAGGGTTAGTTCACCCAAAAATGATCCCATAATTTACTCACCCTCAAGCCATCCTAGGTGTATATGACTTTCTTCTTTCAAACACAATCGGAGTTATATAAAAAAATATCCTGGCTCTTCCAAGCTTTATAATGGTAATATAAGTTTTTAAAGCTCCAAAAAGCACATCCATCCATCATAAAAGTAATCCATATGGCTCCAGGGGGTTAATAAAGGCCTTCTGAAGCGAAGTGATGCGTTTTTGTAAGAAAAATATCTGTATTTATAACTTTATAAACTAGAATGACTGGCTTCCGGTAATGGCCGTATGTGAGTCTAGTTCCAGCGGAAGAGTGACCCGACGTATGATGTAGGATGTAGGATGTAGGAGTACATAAGCTTAGTTGAGAGTAGACGCCTCTCGCGGTTCCTCTGCGGGTCGGGTCAGAGGTCACTCTTCGGAAGGTACTCGACTCGTGTATGGCCATTATCGGAAGCCAGTGATTATAGTTTATAAAGTTATAAAAATATATATTTTTCTTAAAAAATGCATCACTTTGCTTCAGAAGGCCTCTATTAACACCCTGGAGCCGTATGGATTACATTTCATGATGGATGGATGCGCTTTTTGGAGCTTTAAAAACTCAGGCTCTATTCACTCCAATAATAAAACTAGAAGAGCCAGGATATGTTGTAATATATCTCTGATTGTGTTTGGCTGAAAGAAGAAAGTCATATACACCCATGTCTTGAGGGTGAGTATATTATGAGGTAATTTTCATTTTTGGGCGAACTAACACTTTAAATACGACCATTTTGAAACACCTCAGGACATAAAATAATCAAAATTGTAAGGAAAACAAATGATAATGTACCTCATATGGATTGTAAAATCTAAAAAACATTCCTACTGGGAGGACCCTTGCAGTGCAACTCAAGCTTTTGCTGTTGAGAACAGCAGGTTTGACTGGTGTGAAAGCATGAAAGGATGCTTGTGCTGTAATGGTTATTCCTCTACTGAAAATGTATGGCTTCGGTGGCTGTTGAGTTGAAATCATGCATCATACTGATGCGACATAGTAGATCACTAGCTTCCTGGAAACCAATAAATGAATGTATCTTTGACAAAACATCTCAGACATGCGCTCTTCCCATATTGTTTCTGCATTGTGTGTTTTTTCTGTAGTTATTTCTTCGTTTTAATCATGATAATGTTAAATGAACGCTTGTTTAGGTCAAGTGATATAATTTAGTGTAGAGGACACCGGGGCTAGTTGTCACAAAGGCTTTATCTCAGTAACTATAATGTTCTGAATCAAAAGTCTGATTGCATAGGTGCTTGTTTTCTCTTGCATTTGTCTCTAGGTTTTGGATTTGTTAGATTTTTTGTTTTCAAACAATGGATCTTATATTAGAATTGATTTTGTGAATTCTGTCCTCTAGGATCCAAACTAAAGTTCCAGTGTCATATTTTTAAATTAGCTTTTGGGTACTCAATACAACTACAATGGAATGCATTATAGCAAGGTTAAACTATTTAATAAAGGTAGATTTTAACTGAAAGAATGAACTGTGACTTAAAGACACTGTAGTTATTATTTGTTATTAATGTACAGTATACTGTCTAAATGTAGAATGTATGCTACAGTCACACAACCTCATAATGACGTGTTCTATTTGCAATTCACTAATTGTTTTAATGCAATTTTATGTCAAAATGGCACAGAGAGGTAATGGCAACTATGGGTTAAAAAAACCTTCTTCAGATTTTTTTTGGGGGGCATTTAAGCCTTATTAAATAAACTCAGAGTGCTCGTCTAGCTCTGGTCATTTGTGCATAGGACTAAAGGTCATTTGTGCATGGGACTAAAAAGGCATTTAATAGCCATTTGATTTGTGTGATCTAGTCAGAGGTTGTAAAGGTATCTGCAGGAGTCCACAGCAATTTTCAGCTAAAAAGTTCTATGGCCAATTAACAAAAGAGTTCTGAGTATTTTGCAGGGTTTTACCTCCATGCTAAATGTAGCCATGTACTGCCAGGTGTGTGTGGTATAGCACAGCTCCAGTGCGTCTTGGTTGCTGCACAGCACTGGCCAATAACGCAGAAGCCTTTGCAAAATACTGTATAGCGATAATATTAAGTGAAATTATTATTTCGTTTTTTGGGTAACACTTTACAATAAGGTCTCATTAGTTAACATTATTTAATGCATTAACTAACATTAACTAGAACAATGAACAGTGCATTTCAAATTTATTAATTTTTGTTTACATTAGTTGATAAAAATTTTATTGTTCATTGTTAGTTCATGTTAGCTCAGGATCACTAAACAATATTAACAGATAAAACTTTAATTTTAATAAATGTATTTTATTTTAATAAATGTAATAATGTATTAGTAAATGTTGAAATTGACAATACCTAAAATTAATAAATGCTTAGAAGTATTTTTCATTGTTAGTTCGCGTTAACTAATGGAACCTCAAGGTTCTTGCACACTGAGTCTGAAATTTTCACACATTAAAAAATAAATACGACTTCATGTTGTGTCAATCACATTTACGCACTGCCTCCGAAACTTTCGTCCGTCATCATTTTTTTGGGGATCGGGTAGATTTTCTGTGTTTTTCGCATCCGTAGCAAGCATTTTGAGAGGTGTTTTGACAATTCAGAGCCACTGAATGACAAATACGAAAAAATACATATGAAAATTTTGGACCTTAAAGTGTTACCGTTTTTTTTTTTTTTTTTTTTTTTTAAATACAATGAAAGTCGATAGCTGCATGGATTAGTAGCATTTTATTGAATAACATTTTTAGTCCAGGGATTTAAATAGTTAAATAAATCTGCAATACCGTTTGGTCTGCCTGGTTGAGTTCATTTTAGTTTATTGTCTGCTGTGGTGCTTTCATGCCCTTAAGTTTCGTATTAAATATGTTGTGCATAAATGAATGTGGTCCCGATTGTTCCGGGCAGACGAGATTGATTTCTTGTGCATCTTTCCTGACAGTCTGGTCATTGACATGGTAATGTATTCAGCTTCAGTAAATGGAAATGATATGTACACTATGTGTGTGTGTGATAAATGTGGTTAACCACACTCCAGAGATTATTCATGGGTGTGGCTTGTGACTGAACAAAGAGGTGAAGGGTCAGGGATGCCCTTGGGAGGGTGTTGCATTTAGTGCATAATTTAGTGTGTACTATATGCTCCTCGATAACAGGTGCAGAGCACACTGTGTGATTTTCTCAAAGAGGTGTTTTTCTAAGAGGTGTAAAATGATCAGTCAGACAGGGTTTAGCTATGATGATGTATTTAATAAGGGTTGGATATGCTAGTGTGTGAAGGGAGGCATAAAAAAAATTAAGGCTTCATTAAAAGCTTCTGCATGTGTGTAGACAGTGAAAGGTTCTATAAGTCGACAAATGCATGTAGTGTCACCCCCTCACAGACACACACACACACTCAGAGTAAGATTAGAGGAGCAGAAGCACAATGATAATTAGCTGTTGTAATGACTGGTGATGGAAGGCATAATTAAAGGCAGGGAGAAAGGATGAACAACAAAAGGGAAAGCAGCAATAAAAGTCTCTCCTTGAGCTGTTGTTGCTGGTATCTGACAGACAGCAACATAGCATTGTGTGTGTGTGTGTGTGTGTGTGTGTGAATAAGATTTACACCAATACCTTTGCACGTTTGATTTGAGTTTCACATTTTGTGTGTGATTATGTAGCCTCTGTACAACCGCTAATGTCATGATTTATCTCTGAACACTAACATCTAATTGCTTTTTTATTTTGGTGAAATTTGTCTTGCCTACTCTTACAAGCATCTGACAGAAAACTTCAACCATTGTTTCTGTAATGTTCATGGCTGAAAAATGGGAAAGAGACTAAAGCACATAAAACATTTAAATGGTTATTATGGCAGCAATATATGATACAATTTAAAAATATGTAGGCTAGGCTATTATAGTTTGGATTATTTTTTATAATATCCCATGAGTCCTAATAAATGCAATTTCAACTATTTCTGAAGTGCTTCTTTTATAAAGAACACCGCTTTCTCACATGAACATTGATAAAAATTGATTCTCGAGCCATCGATATAAAAAAATTCAGCACCATCGCCACGGACAGCGCCAGGTAACGTTGCACGTAAGAAGGTATATCTTAAGCAGATTCCTATGGTATGGTTCGGGGAACACGCCTAGAAATGGTATACCTTCAGTTAAGAGTGTTTGTAGCGCGCTAAGAGACAACGTTATCGGGAAACCCAGCCCATATCCTTTCAAAATGCAATTTAAGTATATGAGATTTATCCCAGAATTTCTAAGGGTCCCAAGATGTCAAGATCTTAAACATTTTCAAAAGCCTGCAAAAAGACATGTATTTTTCTACAAAAAGGCATTACATTTATTTTTGACACCATATTCTTGTTGCTGCTTTTTGCACTGCTTAACAATAATAATAATGTTTTTTTCTTTTTCTTTATTTTTTCTGCCAACATTTTTACTGCCCCAGTCATAAAATTTAAATTCAAAAGTTTTAAGTTAATAAGTAAAAAAATAAAAATAATTGACAAATTGATCAAAATTGATCAAAGTGACTAGTAAAGATTTGTTACGAAAAAATATTGTATTTATGTATCACAAATTATACAAAAATATTAAGCATACATTAACTATTTTCAACATTGATCATTGACTGAAATAGTTGTTCTTCTCAGCGGGAGTGCTGGAGTGAATGTGGAATGAGCATTAGTTACTGGATGACTGAAATTGATCAGGTGCTGAGAAGAGATTGTGCCTCCACTCAGAGATCAGTACACCTCAGCAGTGCTTGAATATGTGGCTGTGTTACAGCACAACTAGTATCACACATGAAGACCTGTGTGTGTTCTTTAGACTGTTGTACAACTATGAGGGCTTCATTGGAAACATAGTGTTCTCATAAGAGCACAGCTCTTTTGGCAAAATGCTTGGTTTTAAACTGTGATTCTTTCTACATGTATATACTACCTTTCCAAAGGGTTGACAAGACTTTAATGTTTTTGAAAGAAGTCTGCATTTATTTCATCAAATTTAGTAAAAACAGTAATATTGTGAAATATTATCACAATATTGTCATGAACTGTTTTCTATTTTAATATGTTTTAAAATAGAATGTATTTCTGTGATGGCAAAGCTGAATTTTCAGCATCATTACTCCAGTCTTCAGTGTCACATGATCCTTCAGAAATAATTCTAATGCTGATTTGCTGCTTGAATTACATTTCTTTTTATAATCAATTTTGAAAACAATTGTTCTGCTTAATATGATCCATGATACATTTTTAAAGATTTTTTGTTGAATAGGAAGATCAAAAGAACCACATTTATTTGAAATAGAAATCTTTTGTAATATTACAAATGTCTTTATTACTTTTGATCAATTTATTGTATCCTTGCTGAATACAAGTATTAATTGCGTAAAAAAATTTTTTTTACCCCAGTCCCCAAACCTTTCAAAGGTAGTGTATACATTTAGCATATGCCTTTTTTTAAAAGCGACAAACATTTTTATCTACACAGTGTTTATTATTGTGTTCCCTGGGAATCGAACCCACCCCCTTTTAACGTCACACTCTACCATTTGAGCCATAAAAACATTTAATATATTTTCATAGATTTACATTGGTAATTAAAGAAGTTGATTGCTGAAAAATAAGGGTCAGGCAAATCTTAATGTGAATTTTCACCTGCTTTATGTTGATTTTGGTTGTCAACCTACCTTTATTAAATTGACTGTTTTTATGCAATTCAAGTGGTGGTTATGGTTAATGTTGTCAAACTTATTATCCACGTGTTTTTGTTTTGCAGGATTGAGGTTTCCAGTGATGATCGGCCTGTGAGTGGTTCTCAATGGCTCAGAGAAAGAGGCCTGGGACCAACAGCAGCATGGCCACAGAGCCTCACGCTTCAGCTCCACGCTCCTGCCCAGCCCCGTACCTCAACCCTGAGCACCCCGAGGAGGAGTGTGAAGAGCATGGGGAACCTGAGGAGTCCCAACACTCCTACCACAACCAAGAAGAGGCAGATTTGACAGACAGCCGACCGACCACACCCACCACTCCAGACCATGGCCACAGAGAATACCACAGCCACCCAGACAGTCTGGATGGAGACTCTAGCTCAGACTACGTCAACAATACGTCTGATGAAGAAGAGGACGATTTTGATGAAGGGCTACCGGAAGAGGATGAAGGCGTGACATATTATATCCGCTATTGTCCTGAGGATGACAGCTACCTGGAGGGAATGGACTGTAACGACCCAGAATACAGACACCCGGACGGTCGCATGGACCCCCCTCCGGACACAGAGGAGTGCCAGGAAGTGGTTGAAGAATGGGTAGAGGACAATGCACATGGTGATGGAGAGGTGCGTTGCGAAGTACTCGAGCAGGACTCTGACCAGCAGCTGTACGACGGCAGACCCGAACCTGTTCTCGATCACCACCACCAACACTATCCGGATCCCCAGCAGGACCATATTCCACCTCCTGTTGAAGATCAGGATGTGCAGGATTTTGAGGGGAGTGAGGGCTACTGCCCGGATCAGGAGGAAGAACCGCAGGTGGGGCAAGACAGAGATGGCTACGCAGGTGACTGCTATGCCACAGAGGACAATGGAAACTCTATGCACGGGTCAACGTACCGGGGGCATAAAGGCACAGAGGGGGAGACGGGAGAGGAGGCGGAGGAGGATATTGATCAGATAGTGGCTGAGATTAAGATGAGCATGAGTATGGGCAGTCTTAGCAGTGGCACTGATCAGAGCCCAGAGGAGCTGGCAACTGATCCAGCACCAAGCGGGTACCAGCCAGAGACACGCTCCAAACCCGAACCTGCCCCTGCCCCATACCCTCAGCCTCACCGTCACGACGGCAGACCCAAATCCCTCAACATCCCCCCTGCCAGACACAATTCTGAGCTCCAGAGGAACTATAAGGTACGACCTCACACACCAGAGGACAGACAGAGATGGACGCAGGACCAAGTGAGAGAGCAGGTAGGTGGATTTGCACAGCAAGCTGTAAATGCATCTATCTGTTGCAGCTTATTAAATTAAATACATGGTTCAGTTAAAACAGAATAAATCAGCTCCGTAAATATGAAAGCAATAAGATCAACTAAATACATAGAGAATTTGTATTCAATTTATTTAGCAATTTATTCAATGTATTCAATTTATCTCAAACTAATATTCTGTGGATGGAATAAATGATTAAATAAATGATCTCGGTAACATTAGTTAATATATTTACTATCATGAACTAACAATGAGCAATACATTTGTTACAGTATTTATTAATCTTTGTTAATGTTAGTTAATAAAAATACAGCTATTCATTCATTGTTTGTTCATGTTAGTTCACAGTAAATTAACTAATGTTAACAAATACAACCTTTGATTTTTAGTAACGTATTAGTAATGTTGAAATTAATATTAACTAAGATTAATAAATGCTGAAGAAGTTTTGTTCATTCTTAGTTCGTGTTAACTAAGGTAGTTAACTAATGTTAACTAATGAACCTTATTGTAAAGTGTTACCATTATCTCTTATTAGTGTGTTTCTGAAGGCAGCTGCTCTGTGATGATACACTACCGTCCACAAGTGTGTGGGGTTGGTACAATTCTTTAATGTTTTTAAAAGCAGTCTCTTATGCTCAGCGAGGCTGCAAATATTTGATCAAAAATACAAAAAAAGAGATTAATATTGTGAAATTGTATTTAATATTATTTTCTATTTTAATACATTTTAAAATTTAAATGTTTAAAATGTTGATTGATTGATTGATTGATTTTTGTACCATGCTTCAAAGTCTTCTGCATCCTTTTAAATAGTTAAACAGTCAGAAATATTAATGTAATAATAAATGTTACTTATTTTAATCTAATAAAAAATATAATCCCTAAAGGTCACTCTGAAATATGCATATTCATTATTATAGTTAAATATTAATGTGAATGTTGACAACCCTCATTTAAATGCAAGTGGCATTTAAGTAAACAAAAATAGTCCTTATTTATGCCAAGTCAAGATTGAACCTCAATATCTTGATAGCTTAACAATGAGTAATAATCTACTATTTTATGCTATTAAGAGCTGATGCATAAATTGTGATATTTGGAGATGGCTCAGAATGTATTCTTTAATGTGATGTAAATGTATTTATGCCTAATTTTGGGGGTAGATCCAAAGACAAGTATAGAGAATATGCCGTTATTACCATTTACTTGCTCATTTCAAGGGGAAAGCATTCAGTTTGAGCGGCAAGTTGAAAAGGATGAAAGAAAATCATCTGGCAGATATTGGAACCGTCTCATAACCCAGACATGAAGGGGACCCTGATCAAAAGCAATTTCTTGAAATCCCCAAATGACTTTCATATGTGCAGCCATTTGTTTTGTTAATATTCAGGAATAAACAAATTTCCACCCAGCTAGAATACATTACCTTGAGAAGCTTTTTAGATTCCATCCCATTATGCTCACTCAGGTACATTGTGTGGGTGTTTTTTTCTTATCTGCTTGAACAACCCCAAAATGAAAAACTGTCTCATTGCTAGAAACCTCTGACTAAAGTCACTAAGCAAGCAACAAAGACAAACAATGATATCCATGCATTATGCCAAATAGTAGTTTGGTTTGCTGAAAAATGAGAAGAGGTGCTGACTTTCTAATGGAAATGTAAAAAATTTGAATCGAGTTTGAAAAATGAGGTTTTCTTAGATATTTTCTGGAATTAGGTGAAGGGGTGAGATTTAGTCAGATTGCCTCATTGGTCCAGTGAATGTCTTGTGAAGTTCTATTACCCTCCTGCTTCTTTATTGCCTTTGGGCAATGAGGAGATTACATTTTATCCTGTCAGGCAACAAATGAATTTCATCAAGTAATAATGTCCTTATGTGCAGTATACAGAGTACTCATTTGAGACTTTAACTTCCCTGCAGATAGACAAAGATTAAAAGTGTCTTTTTTAAGCACTGTGCATTTTCAGTTAAAGACAACATCTGTTAATTTGACCAAAGTGTTTCAATACATTGTGTTCATTGTACTGTCTAATTTGTTCATGTTGGCTTTTTGGATAGCATCAAATTTTTAATGCTGTTCAATGCTGTCTGCAACCCATCATCTGTTTTTTTTAAATGTCACATTTCACTCTCCACTCATTTTTCACTAATTTGTCTCAATTTAAATTCTCTCTAGGTGTCTAATAGTGCAGAACAGCCAAGGAAGCAGCAGCGGTCTGATCTCAATGGACCACTGGAGAACAACAATGTCACTGAGGTGAGCCTATAATCATAGAACACATTAACCAATCGATATGTGACAGCATGCAGACTTTGCACCCCACATAATCACCACATATTTCTTTCCATCAGAGCTGTTCTAGTTAATGTCAGCCTATCGTCTTATTTACTTCACTTTTCTCTGGCTTTCTTAGACAATTTATGTTTTTTTCCCCCAGTATATCTAAGCTGTTGCACTAGCTTGTCACCATCCTCCCCCATGTGTTGATATAGTAAAATAATTGGCTTTGCCCTTTCCTGCCCTGGTTCTACTGTATTTACATAGACTGAGGCGAGTTCAGCCTTGAGCTGCCTGTTCGACTGCTTTTCTACATTTTTTATGTATTAATGTAACCTCCATAAGAGCCTTGCACCCTGAATGCAAGAGCCATAAAATGAGACATTGTCTGGGCAGCTACTCAAAACCACCAAATAGGTGTTTAAAACATGTTTTATAGCGCTACCAAGCATCCTGCCAAGGTCATTTTTAGATCATTTTCAACACAAGCTTTTGAATGTTCTTGTTTTTTGTGCCCTTTTTTTTTTGGTATAAAAACTGCCTTTATGAATGTTTCACATGTAGGAGGTAGTGAGACAGCCAAATCAAATTTGTGAATTAGGGTCATGAGTGTCAAGAATATTCATTGTTAAACCTTCTTAAAAATGTCTGAGCTGGTCTTTTATTTTATTTTGTATTATTTATTTTATTCATTTTTTTGTACATATGTTATTTTTGCAAGTTAGGGAACACTCGCCCAATAAGTCAAAGCCTAATTTTAATAATTATCCACCAAGTATTCACCCAAGGGAATTCTGTTTGTACACATCACTTGCATTGGGATGCAACTATCTTCTTATGTCATATAAAGCAGTATTCAGTCTTGCCTTACTTCCTCTGAAAACATTTAATTACCTGGGCTGAGGGAGCTTTTGAGTTCTTAGATTGCATTTAATGAAGGCCTCTTGAAGCATAACCTCCATTTGGATAGCTCTGTAGTAAAATGATGGCTATTACTCTGTCTGACAGTGTGTCTGTGGCATACAGTGCTTTGCACAGTCCTGCAAAGAGCCACTTCAGAATGAATGACAGGATTTTGTATTGTGATCATCCATTTGATTCTGAGTTTTAGGTAATTTATTTATGTTATATATTATTTATTTTTTTCTGGGCTCATTGACTATACTCTGGTCTGGATGGCAAAAATTTTGTGATAACCATATTATATTTAAAGGTGCATTGTATAATATTTAGGATGATCTGTTGACAGAAATGCAATATCATATGCATAACTATGTTTTCATGGTGTATAAAGACCTTACATAATGAATCGTTATGTTTTTATTACCTTAGAATGAGCCATGTCTATCTACATACACCGCGGCCCCCTTACGTTGAAATAGCCATTTTGCGCCGACATGTTTCTACAGTAGCCATAAACGAACAAACTACTACAGAGCGCGTTTCGTCACTATGTTGTTCTTCGTGCAAAGAAGCTAGCTAAAGTCAGCAAATAAAACACTGACACAATGATGAACAAGTAACAATAATATTCGCAATAACATCGTTTTACTGAATAATTAAGTAAACATAATTTCTTAATTTGTCTTTGTAATGAAATCTCATTGCTTAACTGGCTACTTTCTGCTGTCTCAGACGACGCCATCTTTTCCTGTCGGCCACCGTAACTTCTGTTGGGTGCAATTCGCAACCTCAACGCTAGATGCTGCTAAAATGTACACACTGCACTTTTAAGTTATGATTATTTAAGTCAAATCACACAATCGTGCTCCGAATACAGCTGAGTGCCACACAGTCCTGCTGAAATTTAGACCAGCATGATAAAGAGTAAACAAGAAGTTAATTTTGAGCAAACAATATTTTCCACTAAATATTGGCAGTTACTTTGTATGTTTGTATGTTGGCAAACAAAGCCACATGCGGAACCGTTCTCAAACAATACAATAGTTTCAGTAAGTAATTCAATGACTCATAAACAGTTGCTTAATTTGAAATAGCAGGATATAGTATTGTATTTGAAATAGTAAGAATAGTACTGTATGTTATGCTACTTTTAAACAAATCGTTTGATTGAATGATTCAATGACTCGCTTATAAAGACAATCTTTTGTTTCGGTTAAATAAATTGTTCCATGACTCACTCATTGAGACACTTGTTGCTACCTCCTGAAGTTAAACTAGAGATTATGTTTTTCTTATAAAAGGTAAATACTTTATAAGCATGCTGTATGTTGTAAGGACGTTTCATCTCCCTTCATACATCAAACACTGTTTCTCTGTTTCTTAGCCAGCAAAGAAGACGGCCTCATTTCCCAGCTTTGTGGATGGTAAGCGAGCATCTCCTGTCTTTTATTCTTTCTGCATTTGATAATCTGCTCCCAAAAATTGTATTCTATCAGAATTAAATCAACTCAAAAACAAATCAAATTCACTAGACCAACTCAGAGCATGGAGATTAGAGAGCCGCGCTGAAGAATGAATTATGTCTCAGTGGATTTACATGGTGAAATGCAGGCAGAATTGTAAGATGTTTTAACGGGTTACAGTGGTGAGACTGTAATTAGAATAGTCATGTTTGCTAATATAAGGGCACATGCAGTAGATGCTCAGCTAGAGAAATACTTACAGACTGTTACAGGAAGCGAAAGAGAGTTCTGGAAAAGCAGAACAATCGATTGACCACATCTTATTTTTGGTTTATGGCAGCCTAAGATTTATTGCTGCTGTCATTTTTGGGAACAGATTCTGCTTTCTATTAAATGGATAGAGTTCTGTCACATTTAAATCTTGTGCCAGAATGATGGCAGTATAATGTATCCCTTGGTGGGTGTCACTGTCATCCACATTTCCATATCACACAAACAGAAAACATGCCACACACCCTGGTTTTCCTCATGTGGCTACCTTCGTTCCCGCATTTCAGTGTCTGCGGTAAAATATTATCTGCACTCACTGTTGGATGGAATTGAGAAGAACACATATATTCACACACACTTTCATACACACAACATCTGCATGCAACTTTTCTTCCTGATAAGCTCACGCTCATATGCCTTATCAGTCACTGTGAGGTGGTCTACAGAGGAGGTGGCAACACAACAAATAGCTTTAATAATGAATTCTCAATGCTTCCCTTCTAACAGTGCCAGGCCCATGTGAGCCTGAGGACCTCATTGATGGGATTATCTTTGCCGCCAACTACCTCGGGTCCACTCAGCTGCTGTCAGAGAGAAATCCATCGAAAAACATCAGGATGATGCAGGCCCAGGAGGCAGTGAGCCGGGTCAAGGTACAGAAACCTAGAACCTCTGTTTTTACATTTTATTTTGGTGTGGCTCTCAAGCGAAGCAGTTTGGATGAAGCTAATGCAGATTTCTCTGTGGAGAATTAGATGAGATGAGATTTGTTTGTTTACACCCCGGGACTTGTTGACTAATCAGTAGTTATAGGATTATTTTCCGTGGTGTAGGAGTGTAATCCCTCTTCCTCCCAATTGGTTAACATAGAAAGCCCTCCTGTTGCCATGTTACATGGAAAATTCAAGTGAATTTATTGTTTTTTAAGAGAACACGTGGCGCAATCAAACTGGGAGTTTTTTTCCCCAAAAGCACTTTGGATACTGATCTTCTCCAGCAACAATTAAAAATACACAAAAACAAAAGACAAAGTGCTGTATACACTTATGTATTTATTAATGCCATCTCTTTTCTTGCATTAGCAGTAGTGGTGTGCGATATGCATTATCTATGATAAATTTTAAGTGTTGTTTTTACAATGTGCAAGCTGACATTATCGAGTATGTCATCACTCAAAAGAGGAGACCCAAGGTCTAGCTAGGACCAAGGAGCAGGACCGGAGCACACAACGTTTTAAGTGATTTTTATTGGTGCAAAACGACTAACGTTTCGACGCCCATGCGTCTTCTTCAGAGTCAAACAGTCAATGGCAACGATGTACAGATTTTAAAGAATCAAAATTCAAGGCATTGGCCACTGGCTAGGTGGGTGTGGTACATCAATTAACCAATCCTATACAAGCACTCAGGTGTAGACCAAAAAGAAAGAAAAAAAAAGAAGAAAAAAAGAAGAAAAAAATTAATCTTTCTCAAATTATTTTCTTTCTTTCTTTCTTTCTTTTTTTTTCTTTCTTTTTGGTCTACACCTGAGTGCTTGTATAGGATTGGTTAATTGATGTACCACACCCACCTAGCCAGTGGCCAATGCCTTGAATTTTGATTCTTTAAAATCTGTACATCGTTGCCATTGACTGTTTGACTCTGAAGAAGACGCATGGGCGTTGAAACGTTAGTCGTTTTGCACCAATAAAAATTGAAGAGGATTCCAACAAACAGAAGAGGATTCATATTGCCAGGATGAATCTTTAGATTACCCACATCTATTTATTTTGCTGTTAATTATTAGCCATGATTGGCACTCCATTGCACTGGGGAAGGAGTTAATGGACTTGTTGTTAGCCCTGTATTAGATGTTTTATGCCTTTCAGCACTAAGCAATGGGAATTCACACAAGCACTGTGAGAAGCTGCCACCCTAACAAAAATATGCTGTGCACGATGTGTCTCAATCAGTTTCAGACTGCCTGGCTCCACTCATGCTTGATATACTTCAATTTAAATTTTTCAGGACAGGAGCAGTTCTAGAGTAGTGCATCTGAATATAAGAAATGAAAACATGCTGTAGAGCCGCGAAATTTGAATGCATCAGGAAAATGCAACTTTTGGCTAAGTATACTTGTTTGTTCATGACAGGAGCATCTGTGAAGTGTAAAATCACTGCTGTCTGGTCCTATGGATACATGGTACTTTGATGTTATCAGATGGTAATACTTGGTTCAGATTGATTATCATATTCATGTGACAAAGGTATTTATATGGCACAAACTTCAAAGAAAAACATTGTATTACCTTGCATTACCATGTCAAAAAAAGTAATACCATGGTGCTTTTTTTTAGGCTGGTGAGACATCAAACTTTGAGATAGAAATGACCTTTTAATGCTTTGAAATGTATTGCATTCCTTATCCTTACTAGGCAGTAGTCTTTAATCCCTAGTTTACATTTCTCCTTCTTGTATTGCATGTTATTTTAGGAAAAGACTGTTGTTGTAACTGCAGTGATGCTTCATTGCAGTCCTCCTGGTCAACAGCTGGCAGTTAATTTTACATGAGATGCTCCACAGTGGCCCTCTAAGCTGCTCCACATTTAGAAACACATACCTGTGGCAAGGACAGGCACAGACACCAGCAGACATACAGTACATGTACAGAATTTGTCAGCTGGGTGCACACTCACACAGACCAATGGTGGGAATGAAGGACATGGAATGTGCCTCAAAAAGGCAGGATCACTCACTTGAATCTGTGTAATACAGAGGTTCTGTATAATACTACATACAGGTCTCTCTTTCATTCACAATCACACAACGAAGTACACCTGTCTGGTCAGTCTCTCTCTCTCTATCTCTCTCTCAGATTAAAGACCCCATAGAAGGAACTTTCTCAGGGTACAGTATGTTCCAATTGGCCAGTATAGAGTCCTGTGAAGTCTGATCTTCAAGCAATCTTAAAGGGGTGGTTGATTATGATTTCACTTTTCTAACTTTAGTTAGTGTGTAATGTTGCTGTTTGAGCATAAACAACATCTGCAAAGTTTCAACGCTCAAAGTTCAAAGCAATGGGAGATATTCTTTTTTAAAGAAATTGCTCTTTTAAAGAATTGCTACAACAAACGGCTGGTAGGGACTACACGATCACAAACCATAAAAATGTACATAAACCCCGCCCCCGGGAACGCAATATATAGATTATCATGACAGAATATGCTAATCAATGACTTGAAGATATCTACACATAAGCTACATAAATTCATCAGCTAATCATTCATAAATGTCCTGTTGCTTCTACATGTTGTCACTTCTTCTTGAGTCTCTCCATCTTTGTCTGACTTGGTTTGAACATTAAAGGCTAAATGTTTTTACAATTTTCAGTGCATGTCTGTGTGAGGTCAAAGGACACAAGCTGTTGAAGCTCCGCCCCCTGTGCTGGGAGCAGCAGCTTATTTGCATTTAAAGGGACAGACACAAAAACTGCGTTTTTGCTCACCCTCAAAAAGTGACAATTTTAACATGCTAGATAAAAATATCTTTGGGGTATTTTGAGCTAAAACTTCACATACACACTCTGGGGACATCAAAGACTTATTTTACATTTTGTGAAAATGGCATTATACCACCCCTTTAAGTAAGATTTCAAATCATAGGGTATTTGTATTACCAATATTCATTGTTATATCACTATATATTGTGGAGAAGGAAATTTATCGATCAGACATTATTTATCTTCACAAAAATCAAGGAGTTGGAGCTCTGAAAGTTTCATGCAGTTTAATTCCCCTCAGACATGGACATTATAGGCTTTTGTGCATAAGTTTAATATGCACAAGATATATGACACAATCAAGAAGACATATAGTGCAAAAGTGCAAATTAACCAAAATTAGTTTTATATGTTAAACATGACCGTCTTTAATTTAAATGAATACTCTAGTCACTAAATGCAGGAGTTTCAAATATGACACATTATAAAATTATATATATATATATATATATATATAAAAAATGTGTTTGTTTTTAAAAGAAGCCTCTTATGCTCACCAAAACTAAACTTTGTTTGATCAAAATACTGTAAAAACCACCATATTGTGAAATATTATAATTTAAAAATAACCGTTTTCTATTTTGATATAGGTATTTAAAATGTCATTTATTCCTGTGATGGCAAAGCTGAATTTTCAACATTTCTTATCATTATCAATGTTGAAACTTGTTGTGCTGCTTAATATTTTCGGGGAAACCGCCATACTTTTTATCAGGATTCTTTGATGAATAGAAGCATTTATTTGAAATATAAACCTAGCATTGTTCTTATTGCTGAATAAAATAATATTAATATAATCATTTTCACAAGTTGTCAAGTGTTATCTGTGTTCGTAGGCCCTGTAGAGCATAATTTTTGTCAAGTGAACTGAAGTTCTACAGATATTTCTTGCTGAGTGAACACTGCGTAGGGACCTTGTAATTCAGAACGCAGCTTCAGTGTCTACCCCGGCTACCAGTGATCTCAGACCTCCTTCTGTTCCCTCTTCCATGGGCCATGCCGGTCATTTTTTTTGCCAGCCTCCATTAAAAGCCATTCAAAATGAAACCATGGCAACACACTCTCTCCTTCTCCTCTCTATCCCTGCTATTATTATGTGGCTATAGATTCTTAAAAGTTGAGATGAGCTGCACAATCTTCCTTCCTTTTCCTCTCTTTCTCCTTCTTCCTTTCGGTATCTCGCTCAGACACACACACACACAACTCTGACATTCATGCACTCACACATCTGCTCTTCCTCTCTGCAGATGATAATGTGTCTGTCCACAGCTGAGTGCGCAGTTTGTCAGTGCAGTGCCTGAGGACAGTGTTTTTCTCGTTGCATTTCTAAAGTAGTGATTTCCAACCGGGTGTACGCATACCCTGAAGGGGGGGGGCGGTCTTCTCATAGAAAATTGAATGGGAGAAATTGTGAAGCTCCGTATGGTGGCTATAGGTTCCATCGTAGAGTTAAAAAGGTCACATCTGTTTTTTTCTGTTGTTTACTCTTGAATGTGCATTACCTGGACCAGCCTAAAATATATAGTGTTATTGTTGTTTGCGTGAGAAGAAGCCAAAGAAGCACAATATGGTACCATCAGTGTCTGATTTTATTCCTGATTTGAAATATGTTATCAGAACACACAGCATATGCAAACTGATGCAATTCCATGGTAATTATAATAGTTTTACCCTCACTTAATTCGGTTTAATCTTACAAATGTTCTGCCATTGGCCTGTTGTACATGTATAAGTTCTAATTTTCGTTTGATTTCGCTCATGTGATATTTTTCGTACAGATTTGGTGTCGATGTAGGGGTACTTGAGCCTTACTGATGGGGCTGTGGAGGAGAAACACTTGACATACCTCAGTCTGTCTCTAGTATCTCACTTATTTTCTGAATAATAACAGTAGTACTTAAGCCAACATAATAGCAGCACATTCTTTTTCATGCTGGCCAAGAAAGCAGGATGTAGCCATTTCTTTTGTTTTAGGCAAGAATCGTAGGAAAGATGCCTAGTGTTTTATTGAAGTGTATCCATGTAGCCTCCAGATTGATGCAGTATTTATGCAACATTCATCGCCCACACGTTCACCGTCTCATTTCCCCTTTACTTTCAAGCTCTTTCTTTCTCGTGCTGTTGATTTCTCTCCTCATTTCTCTCTCTCTCGTCTGCCAATGGAGGATGAGGCATGTTGGCATCCAAAATTATAGTAAAGGAGCAGTCGTGCACATGATGCTCAGTCAGAAAGAGATGAAAGCAGTTCAAAGGATCATGCTCCCAGTCAGGTGGAAGAAGTCTGTAGAGAGAGACTTGAATGGGATCAGAATGTAGAATGCTTGTGTTGATGTGTGCATTCAAGCTGCTTATACACTATCAGACAGACTCATAATGTGTGGGCTCTTAAAAGTGTATTGCAGGACAATTTTTACCTCTTTCTAACCTTATCACTCTTCTTTATGTTGAAATTGTATGTTCATTCTAGACAAATTTACTCTTATAGGTAGGCAAGTAGGCTTTATATTACTTGGAATTGTTTAATGTTTTGTAGACTGCTTTAATTTGAAATTAAAATAATTTTAGTCATAGTTTTTGTCTTTCAGTGAAAATATCCTAGTCATATTCATTAATTTGAGTCAATTTTATTCTGACTAAGATGGCATCAGCATTGTTATTGTTTAGATTCAAATATTAAATTTTTTATTTAAGTAAAGCTGAAATAAAATTGTAACAGATCCACTGGAGGCAAGTAGTAGAGAACCAAAATGCAGTTTATTACAAACAAGAAACAAAAGCATGGCATCTCAAAATGAAGGCATGAACATAGACTTACACAACAGTGATCTACAGGAAACAATTCTTGACAAAGACACATGGCAAACATGAGGGCTTAAATACACAGACTAATTACAAGACAAGGGACACCTGTGAACAATGATCAGACAATTAACCAATGACAAGACACATGGCAGGATCACATGACAAGCAGGGAATCACATGACAAGACACAGAAACATGACAATGACAAAACCAAAACGTGACAAAAATAGAATATAAATATTAGATGAAGAACTTAAACTTAAAAAACAAAAAGTGAAAATTAGAAATGTTGCCTTGGCAACTAACTAAACTCAAATTAAAATTAAAATATTTGAAAAAATATAATTCAAAATTATAAAAGATAATTCAAAATAATAAATACTATAATAGTATATAAATAAGACTAAAATCATAACATATATTTTCAGTCAGTGAAAATAACATTTCAGTTGACCAGAAAGTGCAAAATTAAACCAAGTGATTTAAAACAATCATATTCTTTCTAGATTTTCCTTCCTCAAAAAAAACATTGTTAGTGCATTATAATATCTTGCCATGTTATTATGGTATGTTGTTATTAAAGTTGCTTAATTACCATCATGACGCATTATTGTTAATGAAATCCAAATAGCATTTTTCTCTAATTTCATTGTCGAAATCAATAACGGTTGCACAGTAGAAAACATTGTATCCAGTCAGGTCCACTATGACAGCTGTTGTTCTCCCTGCAGTCATAATAAATGACAGGTTAATAAACTGAGGTGTCTGCATTTGTTGTGAGATTCTGACAATGAATCCAGTGTCAGTGATGAATCACACAACTATAACAATTTGACATTTATTGAAAGTAATGACTGCTTGTGTTATAAGAGGGCTAAAATATATATTTAGGTACAAATAGAAATTTTTTTCTTATCCTGCTGCTGAGAAATTTCAATAGATAAAATAATTTAAACCTTCTTTATTTTTTGGCTTTCAGTGTAACAGTTATTAAACCCATATCTGCATGTCCTATGATTTGCTATCCGTATGTATGTGTGTGAAGGGGAAATGTTGCTGCATTCTGGGTTTGTTTGTGTTTGTGTACAAAGAACACACATGCCATACATGGCATGCAGACTTTGTGTTTGGTTGTTTATATGTTTTTGCCTGTTTTTTAATGTTTTTTTTTTACCTTCATGCCTTTTTGCTGCTCCCGTGTGTGACGACCCCTGTACTGTCCTGAACGTCTCCCAGAGGGTACAGAAGGCAGCCAAAATCAAGAAAAAGGCGGTGTGTAAAAACAAAGAGAGCGATAGAAGAAAGAACTTGCCTTTTTTTTTACCATCCACTCCATGACTGTGTCCATCATCTGTGTAGTTTTCATAAGTGCTGGTTCATACTATGTGGATAGAAGCTTTAGATCGGGCTGTCTGGGATCTGTGAGGGCCTCTTCATAACCGCAGTCTTACTAACTATTGGCGAACCAGCCTCTTCTGGACTGCGACTGAAGCATATGAACCTTTGAAGATACAGTATGGAGTCAAAAATTTCAAAGCCATTTTACACAGACTGCACTTTTAACCCTATAAAAAAAATGTAGCTATAAGCATCCTTGAGTATAACCAAGTTCTTATTGCAGTAGCACAAAACAAAAGTAAGAATCTGAGCAGAAATGTGCTGACAGGTAAATGATTGGCACTCTGAGACAGCCTGACAGCTGGTTAAGTGTGTCCATTGTGTTATATTACTTGCGTCTGTCACTGCATCACCTCACTGCGCCGAATGGGTCTCGTTCTCTCTCTCCTTCACTTTGCTCTCTAGTGTCAATCATCTCATTACTTCAAACCTCTGCATGGCTTCTACTTATAACAGGAGGCTGTATACCCAGTTATTATCTGTCTCTTGGCCTGATTACCTCACTGTGTTTCTCACTAATAGGCTTTGAAGAGTTAAAAAAAAAAATGTTTTCAACAGTTTTGATTGTGAGTACGTGCCACCATTGCCCAGCAGTAATCAATTATTAATTGGACAGGTTATCAATGAGCAATGCAGTTTCACATTTTCAATCCATATGTTATTTGCCCCTGAGCATACCATATTGTTTCCCATTTGGACTATTAATGCTGCAATTTACTGAGGTTAAGCACTGCTCTGGGCTCCCCTCCTATGTGGACAAACTTATACTAGTGCATGATTTATGAAGCATAACATACTTTCATTAGGGGCTTGTGAGTTTGTGCCTTTTCCTTAGGGATTCTCATGAGCCATTGTGAATTATGGCATTGATACATTGGTGACCTCTTGGAGGTAGGGGGCAGTTTTTCACAGTTTTGTTCTTTTTTCTTCTTCTTTCTTTCTTTTTTTTTTTGTCAGCAGAGCCCAGAGGGAGATGCTCAGACTTTGACGGAGGTGGATCTTTTCATCTCAACTCAAAGGATCAAAGTGCTCAATGCAGACACCCAGGTGAGTTCATGCAGCTGCCTAGAGCTACAGGTATCGAAATAAAATCTGAAAAAGACCACACTATAAAATAAGAGTAAATAGAAGCACATTAGTTAAAATCATTAACTGACAGCTACATTAATTGTAACACTTGGATGCTCTTCATAAAAAGCTAATTAAATAAGCCCATAACATATTATCAAAATAGCCCTGAAGCAAAATATGTATCCTATACAGGTTTCATTTCCCTGTTGCTTGTTTTCTTCATTATTAATATCAGATTTTTTTTTTTCTACTATAAATTCTTAAAACATTAACTGAGATTACATTCTATTTTTAAAAAAGTTTGGGGACCATTTGCAAATTATCTTGACTCTGGGGTTGTATTTCTTTTCTTTGATGTAGACTTTTTACATTAAGTAATGCAGGGTATATTTTGATATGCTGAAATTGGATCTTGTAGTTTCTGAGCATTTGTTTTCTTTCTCCCTTGAAATATTATTTTAAATCACTTTTAATTTGTGAAAAAAGTCAATGAATATATTGTAAAATATATTGTATTGTATACAATTAAATATATTAAGATTACAGTGCATTTAGTCCAAATAGAAGATTAGATACGAATATATATATATATATATATATATATATATATATATATATGTATGTATGTGCAAAATATGAAGACAGAGAAGTTCTCAAGACATAGATTATACATTATAAATGATCATTTGAAAAAAGGAGATACATCTTTTTTAGAATGGTGAAATATTTATGTAAAGAGAGCGCTTTTTTATTCAGATATTTTATATTACATAACATTTTGTTACATAACTGACATAAAACACGCAATGTGTATCCACTGAGAGAAGGGATGTGCGTTTTGTTATTGATGGAGAGCTTAATGATGGCTATAAGCTTTGTACTTAATCTCCAGCTGCACATTTTACACATGCAGTATACAATCAACAGCTCCTCCTTTTCCACTCTAGTGGTACTATAAACAGAAGGAAGAGCTACATGCTCTGCGGCATTTAATGGTACATTTATTGCCCTGATACTGAGTAACATAGCTATGTTGCTGCGTTTATGTGTATGAGTTCTTACTGAACAGCAGTGAGTGGGCAGGCTGGCATGGACATTTCATTATGTGCTGCAATGCAGTGTCAGTCCTCACCCTGCCTGTCACATCTCACAGTGAGTCTCTATTGGCTGTAACAGATTCTCATTACAGTGCCTGCAAGGTACTCCTTAAACATTCAAATTACCCTATACGTCTGAAACTTAGAATTAAGTTTCTGTTTTTAAGCTGTTTTGAGTACTACAGTGCATCTCATCCTCATGGACTGCACCAGATTTGCCAGTTCTTGCTTGAGATATTACTCCACTCTTCCACCAAGGCACTTGCAAGTTCTCAAACACGTCTGGTGGGACACATGGTTACACGAGGTTTGGCACTGCAAGGATGATCAGCTGTCTTTTCTGTCTCCCTGTTGTTTTTCAGAGTCAGTAGAATGGTCTCTTTAGTGTCCTAAGTTATTGTAACTGTGACTTTTATCGTCTATCGCCTGTAAACTACTGTTCCACAGGTGCATGTGCAATAATTGCTTATGGTTTATTGAACAAGCATGAAAAACATTGTTTAAACCATTTCCGGTAAATATGTGTAAAGCTTATTTGGATTTGACAAAATAATCTTTAAATGCAGTATCTTGAAAAAGGGAAGTTTTTGCTTTGGTTTATAATGACTTTGTGGATTCTGGTGCACAGCCAACCCAAAAACAATACGACAGTGATAAAGCATCTCAGATGCAAAATTTCCATAACACAGAACCAAAGAACCTAAAACATAACCTTACCTTAAACACTATTCTTTTCTTTCTTTGCAAGCACTGGTATTTCCTTCATGTAACCTGGGTATTATTAGTGGATAACAGAGGAAGCTTTTTTCAGGGTATCATATATCTGCTAGCTGTATGTAAAATATGTGCATTAAGTTGAAAGAAGAGGTTATTTATAATAAATTATCCTGGAACTGTGCTTCACAATCTGTTTCATAGAGGCTTTGAAGTAAACATGTCACATATTATGGTCCTATAATTTAAAGAAGGGCTGCACTAAAATGAAAAATGAAATTGAAACCCCCACACATGACCTTTGTGTGCATTGAATACAAATTCTGTATGAATTTCCTCTGTGCTCTGGATCATTAATTATTTCAGCTATCTGATGATGTATTACCTATTCTTTTGTACAAATGAGTGTCATTCATGCTTTTTTTGTGCTGTGTCTCAAACAGAACAACATCTAAGAGATATTTTAGTGAATACAACTTCAAGGTCAAGACTCATTTAACCCCAGATTGCTAAGAAAATATAATGCCCATTGGGATAAGAAAGTCTGCAAAATGATAACTAAGCTGCTAAATGGGATTAAAACACAGCCTTAAAGGAATAGTTCACTTAAAAATGAAAATTCTGTCATCATTTACTCACCCTCGAGTTGTTTCAAACCTGTATGAATTTCTTTCTTCTGCTGAGCACAAAGGAAGATATTTTGAAGAATGCCGGTAACCAGACAGTTGATAGACCCCATTGACTTCCATAGTAGAAAATAAATACTATGGATGTCAATGGGGTCCATCAACATTTGACGTGTGATTTGTTGGGAGGTGTTGCCACAGCATGCTAAGAAGTGATTGTGGTTACTCTCTTGGTTGTTTCGTAGGAGACCATGATGGATAATGCTTTGCGCACCATCTCATACATTGCTGACATCGGGAACATCGTGGTTCTGATGGCAAGACGCCGCATGCCATGCACCGCTTCACAGGACTGCATCGAGACGACCCCTGGAGCTCCTGAGGCCAAGAAGCAGTACAAAATGATATGCCATGTCTTTGAGTCCGAAGATGTGAGTGTGGCTTTCCTTTTTTAAAATACATTCACTATACCAGTCCAAAGTTTGGACAAAAATAAATTATGTTCACTTAATAAATTGTGCCTAAATATGACTTTCTTTTATATAAATAAATGTATACTTATTTTTTATGGGTGAGTTGGACCAGATGGTGAAGGGAAAACAGAGGACATGTGGCCAGCATACATGCAGCTTTAGTGTTCTTAAATGTAAAAGTTTCCAAACATTTGATTTGTATATACACTACCGTTTAAAAGTTTGGGGTCAGGATTTTTCATTAAATGTTTTTGAAAGAAGTCTCTTATGATCATGAAAACTGATGTTCTGCTTATTTTTGTGGAAACTGGGATTTTATTGATATTTATTCTGGATTATTTGATGAATAAAAAGTTAAAAACAAATGCAATTATTTTAAATAGAAATCTTTAAAAAATATATAAATGTCCTTTTGTCCACTTTTGATCAATTTTAATGCATCCTTGCTGAATTAAAATATTATTTTCTAAAAAAACTCAAACTTTTGAACGGTAGTGGTATGGAACGGTATGGAATGGGAGCCGTTATTCAGATGAAGCTCACATACAGATTGACCTGAGGTTCAGATAATAGCCTCAAAAGTAACCCTGGCTGCAGCTTTACATAATCCTGTTCTAATGGACCTACTTTTCTCTCTGCATTGCAGTTGTTCCTCACTCATGCTGTCTAATTACACTCTTTGATGTTTCAGCCAATAAGTGTGTGCGTGTCTGTGTGCGCACCCACAAATGAGTCATTTATAGAGGCTTGCACTTCTTTATTTTTACTAAACCTATTTTTCATATCACATTTCCATTATCTACTTAGTTAGCAGAGTACAATAATTACACATTTTATCATATCATACAAGTTGTTATCTTAAAAACAAAAGTGTGAACTTTGATAACTTTGCTCCATTTCTCCTCTGGGGTCCATTGTTCTGTTTAAAAAATTTTGTTTTTATCATGGCTGATTTAGATGTTCAGTTCTCCTGAAGCAGCCGTGTTTTCTGTGCTAATCAAAGCCCGCACACACGTTGGGATGTTAGATTATTAATGGGATGACCCCTTACCTGCACACGTCGCCTGAGGGGAACTGTTTAATCAGAAACCGTGGCTTGGCATTAGAAAACAGCCACAATCATTAGCAAAGGGAGTGAACCTCTTTTCCACTGCACCTCTTTAGCATTCGATATAATAGCCTTTATCCAGCTACTTTTCTACTTCCACAGAAGATTATTCATTAAGATTTGAATAAGGTTGCATGTCTTGAAATAGCCCAGTGTATTCACATTTCACAGTGAGCACTAACTGTAGCACCTCCGTGGCTTCAGAGACAGCTGGCAGTTATGGAAACCAAAAAAAAAAAAAAAAAAAACTGTTATAAAGTGTGAAATCGATGTACAATGATACACTATGATTGAGCAGATTCACAAAACATCAAATCAATGGAGTGAAAAAATGACACAGTGTTAATTTGGTGCATTGATCTGCAGTGTATAGATGTATACAAAAGGCACAGAAGCTTGTATTCAGAACAACTAATGTTCATTTAGACCAGAGAAGAACAGCCTCCTGAATAAGCCTGGTTTCTCACAAGGCTTTTCTCCACTGCTGTCACCTGATGGTGCTTTGGTTCCTTGCCGCTGTTGCTTTTGACTTGCTCAGTTGGAGTTTTAATTACAATTAATATTCAGTAATATTATTGATTTGACTGCACTGACACTATCAGATGAGAACAAAATTTGAACAGAACTGAGCTGGGTAATGACATTATTATCTTCTGTAGAACTGCTTTATAGTTTAAATGAGTTTTATTACTGACGACCTTTGCAACATTGACACTGTTATTGTACTAAATTTAATCAGCATTAACCTAATTTGAGATGAGTAATGACACTATTGTCTTCTTTAGAGCTGCTTTATGGCTGACATTTAATTTATTTTATAACACCATTATTTTTCTGTTTATTATTGAAACAATCTGTATTGTATAAAGCCCTATATAAGTAAATGTGACTTAACTTGCTTTTTTGTTTAAGAGGCTCATAATAAAATAACAAACACTATGGGCCCTATTTTAACGATCTGAAACGCAAGTGTCAAACGCGAAATGCAAGTAACTTTGTGGGTGGATCTCGGGCGCTGTTGCTATTATACCGGCGGGATAAATACTCTTGTGCCCAACACAAATCTAAAATGGGTTGGTCTGAAGTAGCTACATTACTCATAGGTGTGGTTTGGGCGTAACGTGAAATAAACCAATCAGAGTGTCATCTAACATTCCCTTTAAAAGCAGGCGCGCTTGTTCCATGACGAATTGCTATTATAACGGCGCATTTGTCAGGCGCACGCCAGGAGCGGTTCACAGCCGAGGAGACTGACGTTCTCGTCAGGGCCGTAAAAGACAGAGAAGTGACATTGTATGGGGATGGAAGAAACCCACCCAAATAAGCTTAGGTTAAACAGCTTTTGGTAAATGTGTAAGCTAGATTTATGCCTATTTTTTCACATCTTCATGGACACCACAATGATTTCCCTGTGATTGTTTTCTGGAACTGCAAAATAGCACAAGGGAACGTTTGCGCCGGAACACGCCTCCTCTTTTCGCTGAACCGCCCCCGGGAGCGCAAGTTCATTCCCTAATTTACCGACGTGCGTCTGTCGAGGGAAAAGTCAGCTGTGCGTCGGGTGCAAAATAGGAATGATACATGCGTCATAGTACAAAGTCAATTGCGCTGGGTGCAAGATAGGGCCCTATGTGTAAAGTAGCTTTAGTTCTGTTTACCTCTCGCATGTAACCCATTTATAATTAATGACAAATGTATACACAGGTTAATTCATTTTTGCAATTGTTTTCACCTGGTTTTCTTCTCCAACAAATCCAGGCCCAGCTCATAGCACAGTCCATTGGTCAGGCATTCAGCGTCGCCTACCAGGAATTCCTCAGAGCCAATGGGATCAACCCAGAGGACCTGAGCCAGAAAGAGTACAGCGACATCATCAACACACAGGAGATGTACAATGATGACCTCATCCACTTCTCAAACTCTGATAACTGCAAAGAGGTCAGCTGCCTGACACTTTCTTCTCTATTAAGTGCTCTCTCTGTGTAATACATAGCTGACCTGACACTGCTGGTTTTCTGGTCAATACAAGTGGGATTACTAGAAAGCAGAGAACAGTGATGATGGACAGCAGCACAAATGTTAAACACTTTCGTTTGTTGAAAAAACAAACACACATGGAAATCATTGGTACATTTGTGCTAGTTTCTAAAGCAACTGATGAACTTAAATGTTTTGCTTATATAATGGCTTATATAAAGGATTTAGCATAGTGTTGCTGTGCATTTATAACCGGTGGAGACCGGTGCTTTTCAGAAGATATCACTTAATAGAAAAATGTGTGCTCATCTCAGATAAATTTAGTTGTCTACAATGTTGATCCCAAAAGCTGCTTCTGAAACGGCTATTAAAGGTGGGTTAAGCGGTATTTCAAAAACGCTGTTGAAATCAACCCAAACAAACACACCCCTCTCTTCATTGCTCCGCCTCCAAAACTCACCCGCCAATCCTAACCACCGAGTCAGCCTAGAACCCCGATCGCCGGAATACACCAACAATAACACTAAACACCGCATTCTCTAGCAGACGTCAGCGCGACTCTCACTAACTGGCCTCTGTTACGCACACAATCCAAGAGTGGATGTCTGTTTATCACAGCAGAAGCGCACACGTTTGTTGTTGTTTTTCGTGTGTCGGTCTGACTAAATTCCAAACTGCATTTTTCAACACTTTCAGTTATTGACAGTCTGTTGCAAAGTCCCGCCCATTTGATAGGTCACTCAATTGTCATATAAAGAAGCCAGTCTTACAGACAAGACAAAATTACAATGATTAAAATCCCAATGTCCAATAAATAATCAGATGATTTTCCAAAGCAAATAGTGCTGATGGACTCCCAGGAAAGCACAGCATCTGGGCAGAACACAAAATGATGTCCACACAGACTAAACCTATTAAACCGGATGACAAGCAGCATGATAGTAATGTACAATTTTATTGAATGTTAATTCTATAAAATATTTAAGTTCTTTAAAAATTATATAATAATCACTATCATTTAAAAGTTCTTTTTTTAAGAAATTCATAATTTTATTCATCAAGGATGCATGAAATTGACATCATAGAAAAGAATCAATAATTTTTTATTTTTTTATTAAAAAAATTCCACAAAATGTGATTAAAAATAAGAAATGTTTCTTAAGCTCAAAATCAGTTTATTAGAATGATTTCTGAAGGATCATGTGACACTGAAGACTCCAGTAATGACTGCTAAAAATTCAGCTTTAAATATGTTGAATAAATAACATTTTAAAATAGAAAACAAATTTCACAATAATGTCTCCTTGGTACATGAACAAATGCCATTGACACAATTTTTTTCTGGTTTTTTGTTTTGTTTTTTTTGGTTATGACCATGGGACCAGTGCATCAAATAACTACAATTTCCTTAATTATAATTTCCTTTGAGCACATAATGTACACTAGAGGTAGAGGTTGTGCTATTTTGAACCCTGATGCTGTCAAGTCTTATGTTATCAACTGAGTAAAATTGTTTCCTTAATTGCTTTGTCTTTTTATGGCCTTTTATTGACAATCAACTACAATCCCTTGCCTATGCCTCCCTCCCTCCTCTCTCTCTCTCTCTCTCTCTCCCTCCCTCTCCCTCTCCCTCTCCCTCCCTCCCTCTCTCTCTCTCTCTCTCTCTCTCTCTCCCCACCCCCCACAGTTGCAGCTGGAGAAGCAGAAGGGGGAGATTCTGGGCATAGTTATTGTAGAGTCTGGCTGGGGCTCTATTCTGCCCACCGTCATCCTGGCCAACATGATGAATGGAGGCCCTGCCGCCCGTTCTGGGAAGCTCAGCATCGGTGACCAGATCATGTCAATCAACAACACCAGCCTGGTGGGGCTGCCTCTCGCCACCTGTCAGGGAATCATCAAGGTGTGCAGAGGGGTCGGGCTGTCACAGTGCGCAGTGGGCTGAATCTTGGCTTGCCCATGAATCCATCTGTGTTATTCTGAGTAGCTGGTTATTAAGGGTCTCTGGTTTAGGGCTGCTAAAAGACCACAGGACAATCAATAAAGTGGTTGCGAATCTTGATTTTCTGTTGTTATAATCCCAATGTAATAATACAGTGCATCTGGTGTGATTGGTACTGAGTTATATAATCACATGTTTTGTTTATTTCCATCAGGGCCTGAAAAATCAGGTGCAGGTGAAGTTGAACATCGTTAGCTGCCCTCCTGTAACCACAGTTCTCATTAAGAGACCAGACCTCAAGTACCAGCTGGGTTTCAGTGTGCAGAATGGCATTGTGAGTATGGAGGGATAGAAGAACAGGTCTGAAATACAGTATTGAGGTATAATCGCTACTTTTGAGTTCAACTTTTGTTTTGTGCTCCTCAGATCTGCAGTCTAATGCGTGGAGGGATCGCAGAGAGAGGAGGCGTGCGGGTTGGTCATCGTATTATTGAGATAAACGGCCAAAGTGTTGTTGCCACGGCACACGAGAAGATCGTCCAAGCTCTCTCCAATTCTGTCGGCGAGGTGAGAACTATACATACACTACCGTTCAAAAGTTTGCAGTTGGTAAAATTTTTTTTAATGTTTTTGAAAGAAGTCTCTTATGCTCACCAAGGCTATATTTATTTTATCAAAAATACAGTAAAAACGGTAATATTGTGAATTATTATTACAATTTAAAAGAACTGTTTTCTATTTGAATCTATTTTAAAATGTCTTTACTGTCACTTTTGATCAATTTAATGCATCCTTGCTTAATAAAAGTGTCACCCTCTTTAAAAACAAATTCTTAACTGACACCAGACCTTTGATTGGTAGTGTATATATTTATAGTGTTGAATAATATTGTGTTAAATATTTAGCAGAATAGTATTATATTATTATATATAGTGCTGTCAAATCGATTCATCACGATTAAGTGCATCTAAGCAAAGTTTATAATATTTGTTTAAATTATATTTATATATATATATATAATAGATGTGTGTGTGTGTATATATATATATATATATATATATATATATGTGTGTGTGTGTGTATATATATATATATATATATATATACACACGCATACATATTATATATATACACTCATCTAAAGGATTATTAGGAACACCTGTTCTATCATCTAATCTATTATCTAATCAACCAATCACATGGCAGTTGCTTCAATGCATTTAGGGGTGTGGTCCTGGTCAAGACAATCTCCTGAACTCCAAACTGAATGTCAGAATGGGAAAGAAAGGTGATTTAAGCAATTTTGAGCGTGGCATGGTTGTTGGTGCCAGGCGGGCCGGTCTGAGTATTTCACAATCTGCTCAGTTACTGGGATTTTCACGCACAACCATTTCTAGGGTTTACGAAGAATGGTGTGAAAAGGGAAAAACATCCAGTATGCGGCAGTCCTGTGGGCGAAAATGCCTTGTTGATGCTAGAGGTCAGAGGAGAATGGGCCGACTGATTCAAGCTGATAGAAGAGCAACTTTGACTGAAATAACCACTCGTTACAACCGAGGTATGCAGCAAGGCATTTGTGAAGCCACAACACGCACAACCTTGAGGCGGATGGGCTACAACAGCAGAAGACCCCACCGGGTACCACTCATCTCCACTACAAATAGGAAAAAGAGGCTACAATTTGCACGAGCTCACCAAATTGGACAGTTGAAGACTGGAAAAATGTTGCCTGGTCTGATGAGTCTCGATTTCTGTTGAGACATTCAGATGGTAGAGTCAGAAATTGGCGTAAACAGAATGAGAACATGGATCCATCATGCCTTGTTACCACTGTGCAGGCTGGTGGTGGTGGTGTAATGGTGTGGGGGATGTTTTCTTGGCACACTTTAGGCCCCTTAGTGCCAATTGGGCATCGTTTAAATGCCACGGCCTACCTGAGCATTGTTTCTGACCATGTCCATCCCTTTATGACCACCTTGTACCCATCCTCTGATGGCTACTTCCAGCAGGATAATGCACCATGTCACAAAGCTCGAATCATTTCAAATTGGTTTCTTGAACAGGACAATGAGTTCACTGTACTAAAATGGCCCCCACAGTCACCAGATCTCAACCCAATAGAGCATCTTTGGGATGTGGTGGAACGGGAGCTTCGTGCCCTGGATGTGCATCCCACAAATCTCCATCAACTGCAAGATGCTATCCTATCAATATGGGCCAACATTTCTAAAGAATGCTTTCAGCACCTTGTTGAATCAATGCCACGTAGAATTAAGGCAGTTCTGAAGGCGAAAGGGGGTCAAACACAGTATTAGTATGGTGTTCCTAATAATCCTTTAGGTGAGTGTATACTGTATATATATATATATATATATATATATATATATATATATATATATATACAGTATATACAGTATATATAAACACATTATATAAACATATTTTTATGTTAGATACGATGTGTTAGCACTAATTATATTATATTATATTATATTATATTATATTATATTATATTATATTATATTATATTATATTATATTATATTATATTATATTATATTATATTACATTAATGTTTTTGTAGTAAAAAGATCTCCTTGTCTTGAAACAGATCCACATGAAGACTATGCCAGCCGCCATGTTTAGACTCTTAACTGGTCAGGAGACCCCTATGTATATATGATCTGAGTTGGACTTGGCTGAGATGCACAACCCCGGGCACTGGCAAATGTTTGAATGCAGCAGTCACCTTTCTCTTTTTATCTTCACCAAAAATAACTTCCATCACTCTTGCTGTCTGCTAACATTACTTAAGAGATATGGTGTGTCATTTCTGCATAGTGTGGATTATGTTGATGTGTTATGTCTGCTCTCGGGGTGTGTGCATAGTCAGATGAAGATGAAGATGGAGATGGAGTTGATGCATCTCAAGTCCTTTCTTCATAATGGGGGGGGCTTTGTACATTTTATTTTGATGCTATTCTTGTTTAATTTATTTACATTTATGTATGTGTGGACATAGTTAGAGAGATGCAAGTTTGTTTTGTAAATATGTAATCATTATATCAATATCAGAAAGGAATGGAAAAGCCAGAGAGAGAAGTCCAGACAGTAGAAGCCCAAAACATCACGCCTAGTTACCATTCCAGAATGTTTGTTTCTGTTAATAAGACTTTTTTATTATTATAAATAAGGTATTGGACATTATACTTTATCCATTTCAGATGTCATTGAATTTTAAATTCATTCAAATGCGCACTAAACCAGTACATGCCCCCTACATTAACATAAGTGAACTTACAGCAGCAAATAATTATGTGGCATGACACATTTAAAAAATGCTCAAGAAGTACAGTTGTAATCCAAACTCATCGTACAGTGAACTTTGCAAGACTGACTAGTATCAGCAGGGACTTTATCAACAGAAGAGAATCGCTCCACATCGCCAGCCTTCAACGGATAAATGTCATCTAGTGGGCATTAAAGACTGAGCAAATTTTGAGTCGTTTTTTTTTACATGTGAGCAAGTGAGCAAATCTTTTGTAAAATACAGTGTGTAAACAATTTCTGGACTTCTCCCATGCTGTAATAATCAAACATTCTCTTGCCATGCTGTAAATGAATTTTGTTTCAAACACAAAAAACATTGTATGAAATGTAAGAGTTTATTTTTTAAGTGTGCTTTTTTTTTTTTGTGTATGCACAGCTGCAACTCATTTGAGTCAGTGGTGAATGTAATAGTGTTGTTAATAGTGTGTCCACTTCCTTAAGCAGTATTAGAATGTCTGTACATAAACGTTTAACCTGGTTTAGTACTGTGTCCATGTAGGAATCACTGTTAGTCCCATTTTATCTTTGTGAGGCTTTGGCCTTGGGAAAATAAAAAGACACTGTGACCAAAAGCCTTACCGCCGTGTAAGAAAGCTTTTGAAGATGAATTGTGAAACAACTAATAATACATGAACATGAATACCTGTCTGCATGCATCTTAAAATGACACTATGGCAAAATAACAATAAAGTGTTACATAAGCCCTTCATGTTGTTTTACCTTGATTCTCTGGCAGTTTTGCTTGGTGTATTTGGGAAATAAAGAATTGCTTAAAGTAATGAAGCCTGAATGGGTCATACAACCTGGAGGCTTGAGTCAAAATCCATGCCAACCACCTCGAATAGCTGCCAACTTCCAAAACTTTTAAATAGCTCCCTCGCCTCATATTATGGCCCTAATGAGCAAAGATTTGAGTCTCACAGTTGGAAATCAGTTCAGCCAGCTCAGATTTCCAGGCTTCGACATTGTCAAGAAAAGAATAAGGGAAGAAAACACTCAATAGTAAAACTCCTTTAACTGATCTTAGGGGAGATTAAAGAGGCATTGCCAAGCTTTATAGCAAGATTGTGAGGCAGGATATTCATTAAAGTGTGTGTGGGTTTTTATTACCGTTCTCCAATTTTGCAGATCACTGCTCCCCCTAGAGGTTATTAAAATACACTACAACGCTTTCATGAACACTGGCAAAAACACACTATGAGCATAATTCAAATATATACCGTTTAATGCAGCTCAAAAGTATGAGATATCATTTGTAAAGATTAGCTGTTTAAAAACAGCATCTCAGTACCAAGATCATCTCAGTGGTCATCTCAGTCAGGACCAAACCCAACCAACACCACCAGCCACTCCTCCTGAACGAGCAGCCTAGACAAAAACACCATCATCAGCACAAACAGGTCTGAGTATAATATTTCAATACATCTCAGTACTCTGCACAAACAAATTTAAACGTGAAAACAATAATCTGTATTATATATAAAGATATAATTGTGTTTTCTAACACAATAAAGCAAATATTAATGATCATCTCACTGTAAAAAAAAATTACATCCCCAAGTCCAAAATTTCAAGTGACCGATAACATCTAAATTTTTCAATTAGTCTGACGTATTATTTCTCATTGAGCCAATGTTAACAGACTATTGCAACAAGAATTTCACTTGGGCCAGTTGAAAAATGTAGATGTTATCGGTCACTTGAAATTTTTGATTTGGGAGGGTTCGAATTTTTTTACAGTGCTCCTAACGTAGACACATTAATGCTTGGTAGATTAGATGGTAAACAATCAGTTCTCGTAATCAGCATGTTGGATGCAGGAGAAATGGGCAGGAATAAAGATCTGAGAGACTTTGACAAGGGCCTAATTGTTATGGCAAGGCGACTGGGTCAGAGTAGCTCTGAAAACGGCAAGGCTTGTGGGTAGGTCCTGGTCAGCAGTGATGAGAATTTTCCAACAGTGGCCCGAGGAGGAACAAACCACAAACCTCCGACAGGGTGTTGGGCACCCAAAGCTCTTCAATGCATGAGGGCAACAAAGGCTATCTGGTTCGAGCCAACAGAAGGTCTACTGTGGCACAAGTCAGAAAATTGTAATGATGGTTAATATGGGAGGAATGTGTCACAACACAGTGCATTGCACTCTGCTGCAAAGGGGGCTGCGTAGCCGCAGACCAATCAAAGAGCATATGATGACCCCTGTCCACCATTGAAAGCGCCTACAACGGGCACACAAGAATCAGAACTGGACCTTTGAGCAGTGGATGAAGGTCGCCTGGTCCGATGAGCCACATTTTCTTTTTCTTTGAACCAGGATGCACTTTGGGACGATGACTAACTGGGGGAGGGAGTGTGATGCTCTGGGCAATGTTCTGCTGGGAAACCCTGCGTCCAGCCATTCAAGGATGTAAATTTGACACATACCTAAACATTGTTGCAGACCAGGTACACCCCTTCATGACAATGGTGTTCCCTGCTGGAAGTGACCTCTTTCAGCAGGATAATGCGCCCTGCCAGACTGCTCACATTGTTCAGGAATGGTTTGAGGAACATGATAAAGACATGATTCAAGGTGTCGCTCTGACCTCCAAATTCTACAAACCTCAATCCAGTCGAGCATCAGTGGGATGTGCTGGACCAACAAGTTTCGATCCACAGTGTTTCCACCTCGCAACCTACAGGACTTGAAGGATCTGCTGCTGGTCGTGGTGCCAGACCCCACAGGACACATTCAGAGTTCTTGTAGAGTCCATGCCTCGGCGGGTCAGCGCTGTTTTGATAGCATATTATGCATGTGGTCATAATGTTTTGGCTCATCGGTATATAATATGAGTTAATTTTATATCATATATTGGATACTTAACTTACCACTTTTTATTACTTGTGAGGCACCCATTGCTTTGGCCACCAATAAAGACACAAGTCCAATTGGTCCTATGTTACTAAAAACATAGTCTATTTATTCTATAACCAGTCATATCTCAAAAGTCATATTACAGAGATGACATTTCTAAAAATGAAGCGTGCTTACAGTGATATTAAATTAATAAGCAACAATTGTTTTACAGTGCTGACAAACTATAGAAAAGTTGCCAAGAAGTCAGAGGTCATTACAGATTGGTTAATGTGTAACAGTTACATAAACATGTGCAATATAGAGATGGCTGACCTGCACCGTAGACAAACAGACTGCAGGCATAAATGCCCACTGACAAGGGCTCAATCAGGGCTCCCTCTGAAGCCTGCACACAGTATATATGATTATTATTACTCATAGAATTGAAGGACCATGGACTCTCTCTCTCTTTCATGATCTAATTTGTTCAGTAATAGTGATCTGACTTGTATCAGAAGCTAGCATTGTGTTTATAGTTTCTGCACAGGTTTCCATTTTCCGGAGGACATGCACAGAAGAATATGCTGGGAGAGAGGTTGTAGTGTCCAGATTTAAAGAACTCATCTATTTCTCAAGGAACTCCAGGCTCAACTGCAGCTCTGTCCCCTGTCACCAATGGCCCCGTTCTGCCACATGTGCACATCTGATCCACAAATACCCACAGAGTTCATCTGAAGTAACACGTCTTCAATAAAGATCCAATATTAAAGTGCTAATCACCATTGTGTATTTGGAAATATTGCTAAGTCACAAACCAATACCATTTGGTCCCATCTCAGGAATCGGACGCTGTTCCTGTTAAAGATACAGAAAAGTCTGCAAATACAGTATAAATTGCAAGTGCAATCAGAGTTTGAAATTCATGAAAGGTCATTGCAATCTGAGCTCTCCTTTAGAGTGCACGACCTAAGAGAGGTTGTCTTTATCCATTTTATTCACATACATATAGAGAACAACTGATAAGTTCTGTTAGTTTACAGAATTATTTGGCTCTTGAATGGATCATGCACTTTCACTCAGACATGCACTGATGCCCCTTTATGGCCATCCCACATTTCCTTCAAGTTGATCAAAACTGCTGTCAAAACACAGCTTTCTGTGTTCAGCAATGCCCTTAAAAGAAATAAAACGTACCTCAATGGTGTATAAATGAGTTTTCCTCCACATACTCACTGATTAAGATGGCCAGTTGTGGACTACTTGCACAACTCCTTCTACTTATTATACTCAAATTACATATTGACCAAATATACGAACAAAAATACTTTATGAAAATTATTACAAATATAAAAAGAGCTCACAGTAATTACACAGACAAGTTAGTACGATAAATCTTAAGTAAAGATAAGATTAATTGTTTGTGAAAAAGAAAGGTAATTCAATTGTAAAAATGACCTGCTATTATGATATGCCATTAAAAACTGCACTCTGACAGTGTTACATACAAATAAATGAACACTTTTCATGATTCTATAAAATGTTTATTTATATTCATTTTACTAATGTAACATGCTAGATTCATAAATTACAATGAAATTTAAATTATACATAATTACATCCACTGTGAGGAGAATCACTGAATTCCTTTGACTGCTGTACCTGAGACAAGATAGTGAAGTTACTCTCAAAACTAGCTGGATTAAACAAAATGTCTTGAAGTGACTGTAGCAAGGCAATAATCAGATGTGGGTCTAGTGGATGATCTCATGGGTTCTGGTCATTCTTGTCACATTTTAACATGACTTTAACCCCAAGACCCTGACGGGTGGTCTCAAAGGCCTGCACAGCCTGCTCCAGCGGGAAACGGTGGGTGACCAGGGGTTTGACGTTCACCTTGTTAGACGCCAACATAGCAATGGCTACCGGCCAGCTGAAAAAACAATGAGGTATCATGGGTAAAAGTGTGCAAAATACAAAAAAAAAGGTGTTTTTATATATTGATCTACATTATACTCAAACCGCTGATACAGTCATAAGTACATCTCTAGCCTTAGTGATCCTACTTACGTATTACAGTAACGGAATACACCTCTGATGTCAACTTCTCTGAGTGCTGCATTGAGAAGAGGTATGGTGGTCATCTCAGGACCAAGCCCAACCAACACCACCACTCCTCCTGAACGAGTAGCCTAGACAAAAACACCATCATCAGCACAAGGTGGTCTAAGTATGATCAATAATTAAACACTCAAACAAATTTGACAGTACAATGGAGTCCTCCAATAATGTGAAAGCTGTATGACTATTTTTTTGTAATCAAACTTACATAGATGGCTGTTTGAATGCTGTTCTGCACTCCAGTGCATTCAATGCTGATTTGAGGCATGCAGCCCAGCATTCCCTCCACTTTTTTGGCCATGTCCTGAGGTGTATCCTCTTTTTTCACAAGAAGCAGGAAGTCTGCTCCGATCTCTTTAGCTTTGGCAAGCCGATCAGAGGACAAGTCTACAAATACAGATTAAAAATGTATTTTATATGCACAATTTATTAATACATTATTACTTTTTATGCATAGTGAAGAATATATACATTACCACTTATTATTACTTGTGAAGCACCCATGGCTTTGGCCGCCAACAAAGAAACTAGTCCAATTGGTCCTATGTTGGTGAAAACACACACACACACACACACACACACACACACACACACACACACACACACACACACACACACACACACACACACACACACACACACACACACACACACACACACACACACACACACACACACACACACACACACACACACACACACATCTTTGTTTGCTATAACCAGTTACATATTTCAAAAGTCATGTTACAAAGATAACATTTCTAAAAAAAAATTCTGTGATATTAAATTAATAAGTAACAATTATTTTACAGTGCTGACACACTAGAAAAGTGGCAGACCCCCAGAAGTCAGAGGTCAATACACTGATTGACTAGTTAATATGTAACAGTTGCATAAATATGTGCAATCATTAGAGATGGCTGACCTGCACCGCAGACAAACACTGAGCTTCCAAGAGTAACTCCTGCCCTCCTGCAGGCATGAATGCCCACTGACAGGGGCTCAATCAGGGCTCCCTCCTCATAAGTCACATTATCGGGAAGTCTGCATGCACGCACACAACCATATGATTATTACGCATAGAATTAAAGGACCATGGACTTAGAATTAGTCCAGAAATAGTGATCTGACTTGTAGCAGAAGCTAGCGTTGTGTTTGTAGTATCTGCACAGGTTTCCATCATCTGGAGGAGTGGCACAGAAGAATATGCTGGGAGAGAGGTTGTAGTGTCCAGATTTAAAGAACTCATCTACTTCACGAGGAACTCCAGGCTCAACTGCAACTCTGTCTCCTGGTTACAAAAATGAAAGACACACTTAATCCAAGTTTAACTGTTATAGCCTACCCCTGGTTTCACAGACAAGGCTTAAACTTAGTCACAGATTAAAATGCATGTTTTAGCTGTTTTACTGAAAGCAATTTACACATACAGTAACTTAGAATATGTCAGTGCCATTGTTCATCATACATGCACAACAGTAATGTTTTTTTTTTTTTCTAATGCATGTTTATAAAAGCTACTTAAATGCCCTAATTGAACTAAAACCTAATCCTGGCTTAATCTAAGCCCTGTACTGTATGTGAAACCAGGCCATTATATCACAAACTAAGGCAAACCCAGAACTAACCTGCTTTGAGGTGAGTCACAGCAGATCCCACTTTCACCACACGACCAGAGGCTTCATGTCCCAGAATCATGGGCTGTTTCAACACATAGTCCCCGATGCGCCCGTTCTGCCAATAGTGCACATCTGATCCACAAATGCCCACTGAGTGCATCTGAAGTAACACGTCTTCAATAAAGAAGCCCGGAAAATGGATAAATATGAATACTGAAATGTTTATCACCATTGAAAAGCATTTAGAAATTTTGCATAATCACACATTTATAGCCTACCATTTGGTCCTGGCTCCGGGATCGGACGCTGTTCCTGTTAAAGATACAGAGAAGTCTGCTATTATTAATTGCAAATGCAATCGGAGCTCAAGGGTTGCAAGATCTTCACTAAAACGCATGACATTTCCTACCAGTCTGAGATCTCCTTTAGAGTGCAGGACTACGGAGAGGTTGTCTTTATCCATGTTATTATCTCATAAAAGTACAGAACAACTGACAAACTCCCGACAACGCGTGTTCTCACAGTTGATATACTTACTATTTGGCTCCTGTACGGATCATGCACCCTTTCATTCACACGCGAACTGACACACATAGAAATACATACATAGAAACCTTAGGATTCAATGGGTCGTCCGCCATATTGAAACGGTCAGAGCCGGTCAAATAAAAAGTTGACTGCGTCGTCTGCACCACCACAGTATGGTATGCATGTATGAATATCAATATCTGTAAAAGACTTCAGGAGATGATTTTGCTTAACTAACACAATACAACAAGAGGAAGGCGTCAGCTAACACAGCACTAATAGTTACCATAGTTTAAACCCCTGTAATATTGAGTTGCTACATATAAAAACACAAACTAACACATTTTTACCTGTAAAAGGTTATCCCATTCCTTCGGGAATTTAAATCTTGGTGTTTTTTACAACCAAAATCTGTGCAATGTTGTAGCATCATTGATGCTTCCTGTGACGCTGACCGTTCCAAGATGGCGGGCGCGCCGACGTGTCTGAAGCGGCCGAATAGATTTCTACTTAAATATTCCTATGCCCCTTACGGCCATCCCACTTCTTCCTGTTTTCTCAGCAGGTCATTCATTAACATCAAAACTGCGCGCTGTGCAATCTGTGCGCATTCTGCACAAAATAATGGAGGAAAAGCTAGTTTCTGCATTTAACATTGTTCTTAAAATGCCAATAAATACAAATTAACTCTACAAATATGGACAGATCTGCCCCGTCTTTTCTATCGTTAATTTTTGAATCTCACATGTATTTCCATTCAGTCCCAGTTCCAGAAATGCCGGAAGTTGTCTGTTACTATGGTGATGCGCCTTCTCTATTCAGTATGTGTTTTTGGTAAATTAAACAAAATGAACGGAGAAGATATGGTACTGGAATGTATCAACAAACAACAGGAGAGCCTGAACATGAGTCACCGGGGTCTAGTTGTTTTGCCACCTGGCGTTTCGAGACTCGTTACCTTGAAAAAACTGTTTCTGAACAACAATCAGCTAATTTTACCACCAGACGAGGTACGCTATTTATCCCATAACTTATGCACGGTGTTTTACAAAGTAGCTACTCGCAAAGTGAATGAATTCGTCGCACATATCATATAATAATAATAATAATGCAATCATAAACCATGTCTAAGGTGTCTATCATGTCTATCCCGTTAGATTCTGCACCTGGAAAAGCTAGAAGAACTGACACTGGATAGAAACCAGCTGACCGTTCTTCCTAGCAACATTGGATCACTGAAACACCTGACTTACCTGGGTGTAAACCACAACCCACTATCTGTTCTCCCAGAAGAAGTAGGGGACCTGAGAGAACTGAGAGAGCTCTGGGCTGCTGGATGTGGTCTCATCTCCATACCATTATCTATTGGTAAACTCAGCAAGTTACAGAAACTTGGGCTCCATAATAATACAATTACACACCTGCCTTCAAAATTTGGAGCCCTCAGCAGTTTGCAGTGGTTAAACTTAGCTGATAATAAACTTCAAGACCTCCCAGAAGAGGTGAATCACTTACAGTCTCTGGTCTTCCTGAATCTGGACAAGAACTGTTTTACACACATCCCTACTGAACTAACAGGTTAGAAACTTCCCACTTTATGAATTACTATTTATGGCATCCTTTTTTGTTTTTGCTCATGTGCAATTTTTTTTTTACATCTGTTTCCAGACATGGCAAATCTGCAGATCCTCTCTGTTAAATTTAACAGCATCAGATCACTGGAGGATTACCTAATCCCTGGTTTCAGCAGACTTATAAAACTTGACCTCAGAGAAAATCCTTTAATGGATAGACCACCTCACTGGAAGGTAATTAAACATCAACAGAAAATAAACAGAGACACACTTTGTTTCAATTATATACACTTTTATTTTTTAATATTACTATTGCTATTCTCTGTAACCTATGTCAAATCAACTCTGTTCACGTACAGGGACTGGATTTCATATTGCTGGGAAACGTGTGATTTACTGAAGAAGCAGTTTGATATGAGATGAGCAGAAACTGAGAATGCACATCCAGTTGCATTAAACACTTTTGTCAGTGAAACATATATAGAACAAAGAAGTGGATTTATAAGGCACGTTATATTACATTTCTTTGTGACAATAAGGAGGTGTCACATTATTAGATCTCGAAACATTATGGCCATGGAGGGAGGGAAGAAAATCATAAAGTTCCCCTAAATACTTCTTCATTTGGTCGATATGAGCATATCCTGAAAAAGAGACAGAACAATAAACAGTTTCTAAATGTGAGAACATTTGTAGGGTGTCAGTTTTATCTGTTAATTAATTACCTGAGATCATGTTGTTTACAGGATACTGCCGCATCTCACAGCATGAACACACTTTGTTCGGTGATGCAACAGACTGGTAATCTTCCTGGCTAATAGATAACATGAACATGAGCTTACACCAGGTTTTTAGAAAGATAAAGGGCTGTGGTAGTGAAAGTAATATTTAGACATCAGTTGTGTCTTATGTAACTGAAGAGGAACAATATGTAAAAACTACTGGATGTATTTAAAAATGAAATTCACTACAATGAATTTATGCATTCTGCCCAAATTCTATATTAAATTCAGATATAATTAAATGTTGAGTTAATGCATACCTGTTCTTCTCTCTCACTGGTTGATCTTCAGTCTCATCGGATAGACAGTCTTCAGACATTTTGGTTGTTTTTTGTTCTTCACACATCACCTTTAATAAATAACAACTGAGAAGCTAACAAAGACAACGAAGAATAGCCAGGGTACAGGTTTAACTACAGCATGTTCTCCTACCTGTTCATCCATTTCCCAAATGAACCTTCCAATTAGCACTCTCATTTCTAAAGAGAGAAATTGGAATAGTAATTATGAAATATTAAATGTAACAATGACTCATTTCATTCTTTACATTGGATCTCGTCACTAAAAATACTGAACAGCTCACCATTCTGGATGGAGTCTGGAGGCAGTACGTAGTGGCCAAGAGGCACAGATTTTACACTCTGGCGAGGTTTACATGCTGACAGGAAATTGCTGTGGAAAACTGTTGCCCTGTTCTTTATATAGTCCTCACTGCGATATACCCTAAAAAGGAATAAAGAAAGAAATCAGGTAAAACTTGTTTTTCATGCATTTCAGGGGTTTAGGGTACAGTAGATTTGGATTAAATGACATTCTATAGGCTGGTCTCTCTGCCACAGATGCGAGTGATAACCACTTTTCTTTGCATTAAATTAAAAATACACAATCCATGCATATTCTTTTACTTTTAAAGCTTCTTTAGAAGTATGACCAAGTTACCCTGAGACAAGATTTGCACTGTAAACTAAATAGACCTTTTAGTGTCTTCAGAAGAGGCATCATTACTGAAGAGGTAATCTGCTGTTTTCCAGGAAGAAAGAGCTCCCCCTTCAGAAACTAAAAGAATATAAACAAGTATAATGTACTCATATTTCAAGTTAAAACCTGAAATAAAATCAGATGACTTATTACAAAATATTCATTAATAGATTCGTTCATTTCTTTAATAGTTATTTTAGAAGCATATAACCAAATACTCATCTCACCCACCCCAGAAGCTGGTTACCCCCTTTCCAACACTGCTGGAGAACCATGCCGTTTTGTCTTTAAACATGATTATGCGGAGGTGTTTGTCTCTTCAGTTCGCACAGAAGCTAACGTTAGCAGTAATCGAAGGCCTCGATGTTGCGATAATCCTTCTTCAGACCTCGAATGTGTGTGACGACGTTCAAATTAAAACCATTAAAGTTTTCTTGAACCAAACAAGTGGATAGTAAAGTAGAAAAGTACTGAAAAATGAACAGGAAAAAAATAAATAAAACGTTCATAACCTGTAACGGGCAATCGTTATATAGCTAACACAGATCGCCTCAGGCCTTGACGAGCAATATCCGATTCGTGAACGAGTCGTCTATTCACTGAATCTGTTCACAAAAACCGGTCTTATTCGTAATGAGAAGAGAAGTGACAACAGAGCATTTAAAGTGAACCGAGGATGTGACTGCTGATTGAAGGAAGGATTAAAGGCGAACTTTAAAGTCAATAAATATATATTTTAGGGGAACGTCGGGGGCCAAGCGATGACGTAGTTACAATATGACGTAAAATAATCATTGAATCGTTTTTTAATTAGTACGAAACTGATTCGCGCGGGTTTCTGACTTTTGACGAAATATTGAAGTACTCATTATTACATTGATAGTATATTGCAACAATTACATATTTGTATTATTATCACCACCACCACTACTAGGCTACTACTACTATTGTTGTAATATATATTTTTATTCCTTTAAAACTTAAAGTTTTTAGGCTTTAAGTATTTTTAAATGAAAAATAAATTCTAATAAAATATTGTCGTCTTGATAGAAGCTTGCAGGAGACCTCTCCTAGGTTTCTTCACTGGCTATAATGTACAGTGCGAGAATGCTAAAATAGTGTAGTACACTCTCTTGTCCACTAGATGGTACTAGAACGGCGTAATTCATGAGGATGGAATCCGTGCCGTGTTCACTCAGGCCTGCCTAGAAGGAGTAGCAATAATCCTGCCCTCCAAAAAGTTGATCAACCGGAGCTGATTCAACTTAATGGTTAAAACTGTTGATCAAGTGTCAGGAATCAAGCACTTGTTATTGATCGTGTTCGGCTGTGCAGGCTGGTACTTAATTACATGTCAACTATGTTTTAGGTAAGCTGAGTTTTTTTGTTGTTGTTGCGGTTATTTCCCCACGTGTCCTCTGACAGTTTTATGTGGGCACTGGGCACACATGATTTTACACTTTAATTTAATTGTGCTACGAAAGCTATACTACAGTTAAATACATTTAATCTGCTCACTCTGACGATTGCTTAATGTCATATTGACAGCCAGTTTATTTCGTAGGCTACTGCAAATGTAAGACATGTCCAAAGTGGCCTCTATATCTCAATTTGTATTCACAGCACAGAGAGAAAGACAGTATCTGACCTTGTGGAGAGTATTTGTTAAAATATGCTGATAGTGCACCAGAAATCAAAAGTTGTTCAAAAATGAAACATCATCACAAGATTATTTTAACCATTAATGTAAACAAATGCATGCTGTTCTCATTCATAAACAGAGCTTATTTATTTTCTGGTGATCTAAACATGTTTTGAGGAACACATATAAGTAATACATGCTTTTGTTAGAGATATTGTGGAAGTGTCTGTCATTCTATGCTTTATATCAACAAGAGGTTTGCCCACAGGTCAGTAATTTATGTGGAGTTGGCCGCTGTTGGCACACACTGAAGCTAAATTGCTTCCTGTTTTAGTGGACAGTACTGTCATGTAGTCTTGTGTTTTATGTCTCCAGGAGGCCATTAAAAAAAGACAACTATACAGTTGAAGGATAGGATAGTGTTATTTGCTGGGTAATTGTGGATTCCTGCTGAGATGAGATGCCTCTGTCACAAAGGTTACGATAGGTTAAAAAAAAACACAACAACATTATATTCTTACTGAAAACTACAATGCATTATAGCATCTATGTTTAAGCCAGTAAGAGTGTTTACTGTTTTTAATAGTATATTTCTCTCAACTTTTCATAAGTGTGTATAATGTTAACAATCAAAAGCTTGCTTGTTTTTCAAAGCAGCCAGAATACATAGGCCACTACATGATCTAGAACCATTTTGGGTTCCCTTTTAGTGAACAGTTCTTAATATATATATATATTTTTGTTATTGTGTAAAGAACATTTAAAAAATTGAAATAATAATTCCCCCCTATAAAGAGCCTTGTGTAGAATGGAAAGGTTCCATGGAACCATAGATACCAATAAAGAACCATTCTTTTTAAGAGTGTACATATCCTAAATGTTTGGAGAAAAATCCACTGCTGGTGGAATATGGTATTATAAGGACGGAGTTAATTCATTGTTTGTTGCATTTGTATTTTTGCATATCTTTGGTTTTACTCTGAATACTGCCCCTAAATACAAAGCTTATAGCCTAGTAGTTGTCCATAGTGAACAGCATGTGTGTGTGTGTGTGTGTGTGTGTGTGTGTGTGCGTGTATATACTCAAAAGTTTAGGGTCGGTAAGACATAGTAGCCTATGTTTAAAGAAGTCTCTCATTCTATCACAGCAATTTTATATCCTGCAAAATGTGTAAGATTAAACATTAAATCAGGCAAAGGACAAACTATCACAATTATATCTGCATATGGTTCAATGCTCATGTTTGTGATAACACAACATTTCCATAATCTGCATTATTTATAGAGAGAGAACATTATCTTGTGCTTTCTATTATCAGATAGAGCTGACCATGTAGATTTTTCTTCTAGTTTGCATGTATTTAAGGATATTTTATATATAGTGACATTGCATTATAGTTTAATGTAGCCATTTTAAACTAAGGCATAATCTAGAGAGCCATTAAATAGATTTTCAAGTGGTCTATTCTTGGCTGAAAGGAGCAAACTGAAGTACAACATCAGAGAGGACAAAGACATCAAGGCAAAACTACTTTATTTTCTATAATTGACTAACAGCACCCTGACAGCAAAATATAAAAGCAGAGAGAGGAAGATATACTAAAATATAACTTCATCACCCTACACAGCTTTGTTGAAGCTGTGGGGGTTTTGAATGGGTAACTTTTACAAGCGGTACAAAGAACATTTTGCTGAGACTATGCATAAAACATTACAAGCATATACAACTGGACAGACAGAGATATTTACAAATGTGCTGAATTTAAACAATTCAGCTTGCAGGATATTGCAGCTATGTTTCCCATCGTGTTGTTTATATGGAGAGATGAACATTTGAAGATCCCAGAATAACAAATGTTGTTGTTATGAATTTAGTGATTGCTACAAAGGTTATATCATTGGTGGATCTCATAATGTTCTCTTCTTATTTTGTTGTTGTTTTGTTGGATTAAGCAAGTCATTATTATAACATGTTTTTTCCAATGATAAATACTGCACATGATCTTACACACAGTAGATTAAAAAAGGAAAACATGCACTACCATAGTAGGATCATAATACATATTCTGATTGGGGTATCTAACATTGTTTTCTTGGCATCTGACAATAGCATTGATAGGATAATATAGAATAGACAGGTCAAGGTGAGGTCTGGAGTGACAATTGTATAACTCAAACGTGGCTAAATAGATGGCCTTGAGGATTCATCATCATTTTTAGGTGAGACCGCAATAACCTGTTTATATTCCAGCATTCATCATTTAATTGATTTTATTTTTCCATCAGATACAAACAATTTATCAGAACAACCTCTCAAAACGAGTGATGAAATTCTGGCCGATACCAATAAGGCGATAATTATTTTAATGTCGTGACTCGTGGCTGTTTACTGATAAATGCGTGATATACTGTAGCCTAATACTGTATCCATACTATTTTGTTAAAAAAAGAACAGCAAATGTTTGTTACTGTATATGCACATGACAACCACAACAACAATAACATGCTTGCATGGAAAATAGATCTTTGCATTATCTATTTAATTTTAGATTAGATACAATGATATGGAAGTAGAATAATGTCAAATGTTTTTGAAATAAAAAGCCTGTTGAATTGCACTACTTGAAAAAAAATAGGCATTGCATTAACCATGCTTGCATTTTAATGCATTGTATTTTTAGTGCTTACATTTTTATGGGCTGAAATTCAACATGGTTGAATATTTAAGCTGTGAATATTTCAATTAAAAACATTTCAAACACCTTTTCATTATTAAAAATTCAATAATCAATATTCACCTTTCATATTTCACTTACAAAATATTCAAACTGTTTAAAAATACAACCAATAATATTCAACAGGAAATTTTCGGTCCATTTTATTTTCGCTTTGCAAATTTGCTTCCACAAATTCAGTGGTTCAAATTCGACAGTAAATTCAACATTGACGTCCAGGAACTGCAGGAAAAGCAGTAGATTGCCGAGCATACTCTCCATCTGCTGTTAGTCGACCTCACCATCAGATGGTGCAAAAGCGCTTGTTGTTGACGGAAGACATTCATTCATAAAATGAAAATGATTATCTGTGTCAGTATATGCGGAAAAGATGATAAACGCACAAAAGCTGTGTTTATGTTTCATTCAATAACTTCATTGTTACTTTCCCTGTGTATTCTACATGTCATCAGTTTTCTCTACCATGAACAGGATTATAATCGGTTTCCCTCAATACCTCATACTCAAGGATTTCCCTTCCGTTGATAGTGATATGAAAGACCAATCTTGCACCTTATTAGGGAAGTAGGCTATTATATAGGCTACAGGCAAGAAGATGGACTCAGAATATGAACTTAACGCGCAAAGTTTCATGCTGAGCGTTTCGTGATATACTGGCATAAAATCAACACATACATATAGTATGCATACGTGTATTGCATTAGCTTAAACTGTCACAGCACTTGCATATTGTCCTCCTATTGTTAGTTTAACTGTAAATCGCTTTGGATAAAAGCTTCTGCTAAATGACTAAATGTAAAAATTGGCTTGACATTGGACATTAGCAGATTTATGGACCGTCTCTAAAGTTGCATACAACATTGGCACACGTTTCTAACTTCAATAGCAAACTTACATTTATTTGAATAAATATCAAAAATCCAAAGGGTGCGCATTATGCCTGACACTAAATGAACACTTTACAGTTGGTTTTATGACTGTAAGTCGTTCTATTCAAATGCTCTTTAGAGACGGTCCCTAAATGTGCGAATGTCCAACATCAAGCCATCTTTATGCCAATCTATCACTGGGAAACGCTCAGCATTAAGCTTTGCGCGTTATTCTGAGTCCATCTGCTTGCCTGCGAGTTTGGTCTTTTACATCACTGTAGTCCATTATTAGCTACGTTAAGCGTTTTATATGTCCAGCAGGGGAATCCTGAAGTATTGAAGGAAACCCTAATAGCCTGCATGCAGCACATCGCCACAATATAAAGTTAAGGCAACTAAACAACCAAGAGAAATATATGTCAACCTCAAAAATGTAACATTGGATCTGTATATCCGCATCGGGGAATAACATTATAATCTCGTTCACGGTAGAGAAAGATGCATGTAGGCTACACAGGAAAAGTAACCGTGAAGACACTGAATTTAACATAAAACAGCCGTCATAATAATCACAAATACACTTACATTGGTGTAAATGAGTTTTATGAATGAATTAAAGCTGCAAGCAGCGATGAAAGGGCCCTCGCACCCGTGCCATCGTCACTCGTTGGCTTTAGGAAGACAGAGCATGGTTGGGCAATGTGCATTTAAGGAGGTATACAGTATATAGTAGTTGCTAGCATGTTTAGTATGTTTTTAGCATGCTTAGTACACAATAGGTATGTGGTTAGTACTGCATTACTGTGTTAACCAGTTCAGTTTCTGTTGGCAGTAGGTGGGGTTATATATCTGAATATTGCTTTGTAGATGTGTTCAGTGCAGGACTTTTATCAAGTATGTGAAGTTTGGGGCAGATTGGATATTGTATGTTTGAGTTACAGCAAATTCATATTTAATTGTAGTAATAGTATGGTTTAGTACTTATAGTGTTTACTAGTATGTTTTAGCATGTTTCTAGTATGTTGGTAGGATGTTAAGCACCTACTGGCATTTTTTTTTATATGTTATTAGGAGTCCACAACAGTGTTTAACATGTCACTTCCTGTTGCCAGCAGGTGGCGCATTGACTGTAACTGAATATGAGCATTGTCATGTGTTCAAGACAGAACGCTTATCAAAAGTGTGAAGTTTGGCGCAGATTGGACATTGCCTTCTTGAGTAACAACAACATCCTGTTTCATTATATTAGCATGCTTTAGCACTTAGCTTAGTATTGCTAGCATGTTTTAACATGTTTCTAGCATGTTTAGAAGTCAATGGTATTTTTAACATGTTGCTAGAACGGCATCAACGTGTTAAACATGACACTTCCTGTTACCAGTAGGTGGCACTATTACTATAACTGAATATTCTCATGTAGATGTGTTCAGGCCATGACTCTTATCAAACGTGTGAAGTTTGGGGCAGACTGGACATTCCGTGCCTGTGTTACAGCAAATTCCTATTTAATTGCAGTATTAGCATGCTTTAGCACTAAGCTAAGTGTTTGCTAGCATTTTTTAACATGTTTCTAGTATGTTGTTAGCATGTTTAGCACATGCTGGAACTTTTTTATATGTTATTAGGAGTCCACAACAGTGTTTAACATGTCACTTCCTGTTGCCAGCAGGTGGCGCTATGACTGTAACTGAATATGAGCATGGTCATGTGTTCAGGACAGAACGCTTATCAAAAGAGTGAAGTTTGGCGCAGATTGGACATTGCCTTCTTGAGTAACAACAACATCCTGTTTCATTGAATTAACATGCTTTAGCACTTAGCTAAGTTTTGCTAGCATGTTTTAACATGTTTCTAGCATGTTTAGAAGTCAATGGCATTTTTAACATGTTGCTAGAACGGCATCAACGTGTTAAACATGACACTTCCTGTTACCAGTAGGTGGCGCTATTACTATAACTGAATATTCTCATGTAGATGTGTTCAGGCCATGACTCTTATCAAACGTGTGACGTTTGGGGCAGACTGGACATTCCGTGCCTGTGTTTCAGCAAATTCCTATTTAATTGCAGTATTAGCATGCTTAAGCACTAAGCTAAGTGTTTGCTAGCATGTTTTAACATGTTTCTAGTATGTTGTTAGCATGTTTAGCACATGCTGGAACTTTTTTATATGTTATTAGGAGTCCACAACAGTGTTTAACATGTCACTTCCTGTTGCCAGCAGGTGGCGCTATGACTGTAACTGAATATGAGCATGGTCATGTGTCCAGGACAGAACGCTTATCAAAAGTGTGAAGTTTGGCGCAGATTGGACATTGCCTTCTTGAGTAACAACAACATCCTGTTTCATTGAATTAGCATGCTTTAGCACTTAGCTAAGTATTGCTAGCATGTTTTAACATGTTTCTAGCATGTTTAGAAGTCAATGGCATTTTTAACATGTTGCTAGAATGGCATCAACGTGTTAAACATGACACTTCCTGTTACCAGTAGGTGGCGCTATTACTATAACTGAATATTCTCATGTAGATGTGTTCAGGACAGAACGATTATCAAAAGTGTGAAGTTTGGGGCAGATTGGACATTCCATGCCTGAGTTACAGCAAATTCCTATTTAATTGCAAAAATAGCATGCTTTAGCACTTAGCTAAGAGTTTGCTAGCATGTTTTAGCATGCTTCTAGTATGTTGTTAGCATGTTTAGCACTTGCTGGCACTTTTTTATATGTTATTAGGAGTCCATAACAGTGTTAAACATGTCACTTCCTGTTGCCAGCAGGTGGCGCTATGACTATAACTGAATATGAGCATGGTCATGTGTTCAGGACAGAACGCTTATCAAACGTGTGAAGTTCGGGGCAGATTGGACATTCCATGCCTGAGTTACAGCAACTTCCTGTTTCATGGCGAAACATCGAAATTTGTCAGGCCGCCGAGGACCCGCCCTTCGACGAAAACTCAAGATCTTCGCAATTTAACGTCGCAAAGGCCTTAAGATTACACTCACCAAATTTGAAGATGATCAGATTAAAACTGTAGGAGGAGTTCGTTAAAGTACGAGGCATGAAAATGGCAAAAACTGCACAAAAATCTGAGAGGAAGTTCAAAATGGCTGACTTCCTGTTGTGTTTAGGGCTATGCTCCAAGAGACTTTTTTGTAGGTATTAGGTGATTACATGTATGTACCGAATTTCGTGCACGTACGTGGAACGTTGCGGGAGGCGCACTCCGTTGAACTTTTATAGGTGGCGCTATCGAGCCATTTTGCCCCGTCCAATTCTGAAACCTATATCAGATGTAAATTTTCGCCAGTTCTGACGCGTGTGCAAAGTTTTGTGAGTTTTCGAGCATGTTTAGGCCCTCAAAAATGCAATTAAATGCGGAGAAGAATAATAATAATAAACAGAGCAATTCCAAGAGGGTCCTCACACCATCGGTGCTCGGGCCCTAATGACTTGTTCTAACTGTTGCTGGTCTTCAACACGCGCTTTTGCACCATCTGATGGTGAGGTCGACTAACAGCAGATGGAGAGTATGCTCGGCAATCTACTGCTTTTCCTGCAGTTCCTGGACGTCAATGTTGAATTTATTGTCGAATTTGAACCACTGAATTTGTGGAAGCGAATTTGCAAAGCGAAATAAAATGGACCGAAAATTGCCTGTTGAATATTATTGGTTGTATTTTTAAACAGTTTGAATATTTTGGAAGTGAAATTTGAAAGGTGAATATGGATTATTGAATTTTTTATAATGAAAAGGTGTTTGAATTTTTTTTTTATTGAAATATTCACAGCTTAAATATTCAACCATGTTGAATTTCAGCCCATAAAAATATAAGCACTAAAAATACAATGCATTAAAATGCAAGCATGGTTAATGCAATTCCTTTTTTTTTTCAAGTAGTGCAATTCAACAGGCTTTTTATTTCAAAAACATTTGACATTATTCTACTTCCATACAATGACCTGTACCTTAAAATAGGCAGAACAATTAAATATCCAATATTGGCAGATAAATATCCAATAATGACTGATAAAAATAAAAAATGCATTTATTTTACAAATTAAAATATATATACTCACCGGCCACTTTATTAGGTACACCTGTTCCACTGCTCATTAACGTAAATATCGAATCAGTCAGTCACATGGCAGCAACTTAATTTAGGCATGTAGACATGGGCTGGTCTGAGTATTTAAGAAATTGGGATTTTCACATTTTACAATGAATGGTCCTAAAAGTGGCAGTTCTGTGAGTGAAAATGCCTTGCTGGTGCTAGAGGTCAGAGAACAGCCAGAGAGGTTTGAGCTGATAGAAATGCAACAGTAAATCAAATAACCACTTATTACAACCGAGGTCTGCAGAAGAGCATCTCTGAACACAAAAAATTTTGAACCTTGAAGCAGAAGACCAAACCGGGTGACACTCCTGTCAGCGAAGAACAGGAAACTGAGGCAAATTCACAGTTCGCACGGGCTCAAAGGTGAAAAAAACAACAAAAAAACAAGGTGTACAATTTTTATCTTTAGGGGTACAACAGCTTGTCACTGGGGCAGTACCCTTAAAATGACATCTTTGTACCTTTTTTTTTTAACCACAAAAAGGTTCATAGAAGTAGTACCTTAAGGTACCTATTTGTACTTACTACTTAAGATACTAATATGCACCTTTTAGGAGTAAAAAAAGAAGGTACAAAGATGTCATTTTAAGGTTACTGCCCCAGTGACAAGCTGTTGTACCCCTAAAGATAAAAACATTTTCTGTGTGCACCATAACTGGACAGTAAAAGACTGGAAAAACGTTAACTGGTCGGATGAGTCTCGATTTCTGCTGCAACATTCAGATAGTAGGGTTAGAATTTGGCGCATAAACAAAATGAACGCATGGATCCATCCTGCCTTGTACCAATAGTTCAGGCTGGTGTTGGTGGTGTAATAGTGTGGAGGATATTATCTTGCCACACTTTGGGCAAGATACCAATATTTGGTAAAAAAATACAAAAGATTAGTACCAATTGAGCATTGTTTAAACGCCACAGCCTACCTGAGCATTGGTGCCGACCATGTCCATCCCTTTATGACCACAGTGTACTCGATCTTCTGATAGCTACTTCAAACAGGCTAACAGCTACTTCAAACGCACCATGTCACAAAGCTCAAATCATCCCAAACTGGCTTCTTGAACATGACAATGAGTTCACTACAGTCAACAGATCTCAATCCAATAGAGCACATTTGTGATGTGGTGGAACGTAAGATTCAGGTCATGGATGTGCAGCCAAAAAATATGCAGCAACTGCGTGATGCTATCATGTTAAAATGGACCAACTGGGTGAGTGTGTATGTATGTATGTATACAGTATATAACAAACTTGAAGCCATACTGTAGTGGCTTAAATCTGTCTCCTCAACGCCCACCTAATTGTTTAAGATCACATTACATGTTACTACTGTACATTACGTTACTGTCCATAATATAGCCCACACATGCTTATTGGATTGGCGGAGCCGTCCACATGGACAGATGAAAGCCGTGAGGATGATGGGGTGTGTGGGGGATTAGTGTGCGGATGTCCTGAGCTCTAATTAGGCCAGTTTAGCTCTGCAGCACCAGACCCTGCTGCACTGTGACTGCTCAGTCATGAGATCCACAACCAAGCTTTTTATTTTTTAAGCAGCTGAGATTTTACCTTGCCTTGTTGCTTTCATCACACGACCTGTCGCCAGAGTTTGATGCCTGTCTGTAAATGGCACAACCACCCCCTGCATGTGGATTTTATTGTTTGTTTGGTGTGATAAAGTAGACATTATCATTCTGTACTGGCTAGCATTTTCAGCTGAGCTTTATATGAGTAGGCTGTCAGCCAATCAGCCTTTTTGTTTCAAATGTAAATGCAATGTCTTGTCTAGCTCTGCTAATGACTTCAAAGGGCCCCTTTTCATGGCAGGTGTCTCTGGATTAAGGCAATTGCAGGATTGTTCTTTTTTTTCCCCTCTCAGCTTCACGTTTGAAGTGTCATCCTTTGCCTTCCTTTTCAGTGTAATTTCGCTTGTATCCAGCTCTTTCGGTTGAAGAGTACTAAAATAAATGTCCTTTTAAGAAGATGAGTGTAATTCTAAACACATTCTCATTTATTTCATAGCGTTTGGTGAACGGTGGCTCAGTGAAAAGCAAGCAGTTAATATGATCATTTTAGTTCACAGATATTCTACTAGTGTATTTGAAAGAAGCTTTTGCCTTCTAAATGAATAGCTTTTTAAAACTTTAGGCATTTAAATCAATTATAGTTTTAGACAATTGTACCCCAAATATGTCTGTCTGGTTTAATGTTTTTGAATGAAGTCTCTTATAGATTATGCTCAACAAGGCTGCATTTGATCAAAATGATTGTAATATAACAATTTAAAATCTATTCTAATATATTTTAAAATGTAATTTTTTCCTGTGATGTAAAGCTGACTCCATCTTCAGTGTCACATGATCCTTCAGAAATCATTCTAATAAACTGATTTGCTCCTCAAGAAACATTTCTGATTATTATAAATGTTGATAACACTATATTTTTTTCAGGATTCTTTGAGGAATATAAATTTATTTGAATATAGAAATCTTTTGTAACGTTAATGTCTTTAGTGACACTGTTGACCAAATTTCAATATGCTAGTTCTAATAGTTCAAAGTTAATTATTCTATGAAAGTCAAAAGATACCTCACAAAACACTCATCTTGTTTACATAGCCTATAAAATATTAGTTTTTTACGCTATCAGCACAATATGTTGATGTTGTACATTTTAGTCTCTATACAAAATGAATGTGTACTAGAATCACACTTTATGTAAAATACATTCAAGCAACATCACACTGGGGTTACTGTCTTTACTATATGAATTTTACCGTTCTTTTCACTGCTTAAAATGTTGATGTTGTATTTTGACCATTTAAGAGGAAAACTACAATGAAAACAGGCAGCTGCCTGGTAGTATTTGCAGCAACATGTCCTGTTACTTGCTACAGTAGTTATTGCACCTGGGGATCTGAGAGCCCTTGTCAGGTCTGGTGGAGATGGTGGGAAGACCATGGCCATACTTCTGCAGCCATTAAGCGAATGATTAGTGGTCGACCGATAACATTATTTAATTTAAAGATAGTAAAAACACATGCATAAAGTGCTGACATTTATTATTTTACATTATATTTACAAATTTAGAAATAAATAATTTGAAAACTAATATGAAAAAAACTGAACTTGTTAAAAAAAAGATATCTTGTGAAATAAACAGATTTATACTTTAAATTGCAACTACTTAAAGGGTTAGTTCACCCACAAATTTAAATTCTGTCAGTAATTGCTCACCCTCATGTTGTTCCAAACCCGTAAGACTTTCGTTCATCTCCGGGACACAAATTAAGATATTTTTGATGAAATCTGAGAGCTGGCTCACTCCTTCATAGGCTGCTGCTGAGTAATTTCATTCTGCCGATCCAGAAAAGTTAGTAAAGACATTGTTAAAATAGTCAGTAAATACAGTGGTTCAACCTTAAGTTTATCAAGCGATGAGAATACTTTTTGTGCAAAAAAACCAAAAAAAAAACAACAACTTTATTCAACTATTCGTTTTCTTTCGTGTGGGCCTCTGTTCATGAGAGCGCCACGACGCATGCGCGAGAACTGAGAAGATGACGCCATGCGCTCACGTCAGAGTGTTTGCAAGGTTTAATGTTTATTATCGGTCGACCACTTGAGGTAACTGATGATGTAAAAGCATCGTACCCCTTGTACTGTTTGTGTATTGGGTGAATCTGAATTCTTTAGCTTGCATTCACCAAACACTGCTATTGGTTTGCACAAAGATAACTTTCATGATATTACACAGAACATTTGAATTAAACAGATAAGACAAAGCTATTAATGTTGGTCTAGAACACCGACTGATTAAATATGAAAAGAATAAAAGGCATGCTTAAGGTTACATTAATAGTAGACTATTCTGCCATTATCCAAAATCCTCATCTTCCTGTATTCTGGCAAGCAGGCAGATAGTGCTCTGTCAGATTGTTTATCACTATCTGCTTTCTCTCAGTTTGTGCTCAAGTGTAGGGTCTGTTTCATTTTGGCCTCATTAAACAGCTGCAGTCTTGTCCAAACATACACCAAACACTCTTCTGCTCAATTCATATTGTTCCTTTAATCCAGCTCTTACTGTATATGGTGCTCATGGTTTCCAGCGCTTTGATCTCACATCATCCCTTCAACAGTTTTACAGTTTAGGATTCCAGCTCTGACTTGGCAGTCCGAACACTTTAGTCTGAGATTGAGTTCTCTATTTATTCAGTATCTCTGTTTACTTAGACACATGTTTGTTCTCAGTGTTTGGGTTTAGAGCATACTTAAAGACTGTTAAGAAGATTCAGGAGTACAAGAAGGTGCATAATTTAGTTTTTGTTTTACCATGAGCTAAATACTTGCATAATTAATTTGCCTGCCCTAAATATTTTCTACAAAACCTTGCATAGAAAAAGACTCTCTCATTATGATAATCTGTCCAGGTTTACTGTTGACTCCTATATTAGAAACACATCCTTTTAGGATATATTCCTGAAGACAGTAGTGTAATATAATATATCAGCAAGACTAATATATTGGCTGATATTTGACTCTTTTTTTTTTTAATATCGCCCAATACGTTATTTTTGTTTTGTTTGGCCGATAAGTGTCAAAAGTGGGACTTTTTTTGACAGCGCCGAGAGCGGCGGTGCCCATTCCTGTTCCCGTTGTCCGACTTCATTAGTTTTCTGTCTTTGTTTAAGAGTTCTAATCTATTATTAGACAGAGGTGTTAAAGGCAGTAAGTGGTATTTGAAAAAGCATTGTAACAGAAAAGCTACAGCTAATACTTTATAGTATACCCTCAATGTCCACCAAATACACATTTATATATTTTAAACAAGTCTTTGAATATCCAACAAATATTTAATTATTAAATATTTACTTTATTAGAATTCTCTGATTCTTCAACTTTTACAAATAGCCAGGTCATTTTCAGCTCTTACGGGCATATAAGGAAAAGTTAACAGAATCACACATTTAAAAGTAGATCATGAAGTAAGATTGTAAAGATAGGCTAAATGTCTATGACTCTTAGTACACAACTGAAGACACAAACGTGTGTTGTTCTTTTAGGATAAGATTATCATCAACTTTGGGGTTTGGTATCTTAGTGAGAAGTTTGAAATAATTAAATTTGAAATAAAACAATAATAATAAAACAACTTATACCTAATACAGCTTCGGCCTTACATTCTTCACCATTTTACTGAAAAAAAAAAGAGAAGTATTTTATTGCTGATATTAATCCATACAACATGCAGAGATGCAAACTTTCAAAATCCACCAGAAATAGTGTAGTGGGAACCTTTTGCGTATTATTTACAATGCATTGTGATTTGAGAGTCACTAATCCTAATTCTGCATACAATTGCAAATTAAGGTGCAGCCATTGTATTATTTGGCTCTGAATCACAGTAAGTTGGCATCATTGGTGGAAAGCTTTCTTTGGGAGAAAGCTTTCACACTAACTGAACGAACCAAACTGTCTTCAGATTGACTACAAACCACATCAAAAGCTCTTGTGTAAAGCACCTTAGACGGAAGAAAAAGAAGGAAAAAGTGTGGACGGTGAGAAGAGGACTGTCAGCCTGCATTAGGTTACCCTTTCCACTCCTGGCCGTTAGGGGACTAACCAATGAGATTTTTCAGAGCACCACTAAATAGTTCCTGACTGATGTTGGCTGAGAGGCCATGTTTGTGAAATCTGCAAGTGACTCAGAGACTGTGGGGAAAACCGCCAGAGACTCCTAGGGACGTTTGCGATTGGATCAACAACTTGTCAGTCAAACCCTTGCGTTTGTTAATGGGATGTCCTTGAATAGACTGCCAAGGAGTCTGTTGCTGTATATTTGCTGAGTGTGAGCTCACTTGGGCCAGTGGTGCTGCCAGATTTTGTATTAAACGTGAATGTGAGTAAGTACAAAGAATAGAGGTGGGTGACAAATATTTCTGAATCTGTGCCCTCTAATCTCACAACTAGAGATTTTTTCAAGGATCCAGCTTGTTTCACCCATCTTAAATCTTTAAAGTTCCACTTTACATGTGAAAGCAGCTGAACAGCTTATGTAATGAGTTCTTTGGACAAACTGATTTGTCATTCCAAGCCTTTTTTTTTTTTTTTGTCAGATGTTTTTTTTGTCATTTTATTTTATTATAAGTGTTTTTAAAGATTAACTTTTAGTTGCTTTTTAGATGATTACACAGGTTATCTAAATATAAAAATAGAGGAAATTAGCATGTATATTTAAATCCTCAATTGATTTAGCAATACCAATAAAATGTACAAAATTGCTAACATCGACTGATAACTGATTTACCGTTACATATTGTGCGTCCCTACTAATACCATATCTTTAGTTCCAGATACTTCAAATGACTTTATGCACTTCTAGCACTCTTTATTTAGTCTTTTGTTCTAGCCTGGGATTTAGGTCTGTTTACTTTATATAAAAAAAAAAGTAATTTGATAACATTCTGGCTAGGTCAAATCAAGAGTGGGCTGTGATGGATTGGGGCCTCATATCATTTCATTCCAGCTCCCTTAAGCTTAAAATTTCAGTGTGCCTCCTCCCAGTGTGCCCACTCCCCCCACCTCTCTATAGTAGTTCTGCCTTACTGGAAGTGAGATTATTGATAGGTCTCATGTGTGCATTGATGTGGCTTGGGCTTTAATCAGCCTTATCGATCCAACCACACAGGCAAACATTTGAGAGTGCATGCTTTAAAGCGGCATTTCTGAAAAGGCCACAGAGATGTTATGAAATTATTAATTATGTAACAGGTTTTGGATTGTCTACCTAAATGCACAGAAGAGCTCATAAAGCTACTCAAGAATGGCTGATTACAAAGATTGTGCATTTTATGCACAAAATTCCAAGCTGTTGGTGGAAACGCAATGTTCTTCCTACTTAAAGGCAGGGTAGGTGATTTGTTCCAGAATTTTTTTGTTACGCTGGTTGAAAGTCTCTTCACATCCTGATAGCAACCACTAATGGCGCTTTTCCATTACCAGTACCAGCTCAACTCGACTCGCCTCGTCTCGTCTCGGCTCGCTTTTCGTTCCGTTTTCCATTGCAGATAGTACCTCCACAATAGTACCTGGTCGTCATAGCGACGCCGCAGGAAACTGCCGTGACTTAATCTTATACGCGAGCCGCGCGAGACACACCCGCTACCCACACACACAGGACTATGGAGGAAATTGAGTGTATGCTGTTTTTGGATGTTTTTGTGTTTGTTTTTGCTGTTTTTTATTCAGGATACTCCGTCTGGTGCGTACAATGATGACGCAGTGAATAGTGACAATTCTCTCTGACCAATCAGCAGTCTGTCGTGTTTTCACGTCACATTTTAGTATCGCCTCAGCTCGCTTAGAACCTCGCCGGAGGTGGTACGAAAAAAAGTACCTGGAAGCGGGTACAGGTACAACTTTTACACAGTGGAAAACCAAACAAAGGCGAGTCGAGTCGAGCCGAGCCGAGCCGAGGCGAGCTGGTACTGTGTAGTGGAAAAGCGCCATAATTTAAGTGGTCTAAATGTATTTGTATGTCTGTGGAAGGTGTAGGAGCATAGAATGTTCGTCCAATTATTGCATTCGGTCCGAGGGCAACAATACGATGTCCTACCTGCCTGTTAACATATGTATCTCCATTCCTCCACGCACCCTGCTTGTTCAGACATCACAAGCAGCCACCTTTTACAGTTCCTCCTGAACCAAAACAACTAGCTTATTTATTTATTTATGAACATTTATTAGAGGATCAACCCCATGAGATGAAACATCTCGTTTTCATGGGGGTCCTCAGGATCATGTCCAAACAACATAGAACACCTTATTCTGCGCCAACACGATCTCATGAAAGTGCGTATCTATTGTACGAATGATATTTCTCGTATCATTTATACGCCAAAACGAGTTTTTGCGTTCAAATGATACGCACTGCAAACCCCTTGGGTAGGATTAGGGGTGAGGAGGGCGTGCGTATTACACGCCATAAAGTGCGTATCATATGCACGCGAAAACTGCGTATCATATGTACGCAAAAACTCGTTTTGGCTTATAAATGATACGAGATATTTTCATTCGTGCTATAGATACGCACTTTCATGAGATCGGGCTCTCTGCGCTCACGCCATAACTACTGTAATTTGTATGAGATGGAACACCGTGACATTATAGTCAAATATACAATTCGTGACTTGAACTTATGCGTTTCAATAGCAACACTATCAATGCCAAAATGAATCCGCAGCAGTCAGGTGATACAGGTCAGTGCTCTCATTATTATTGTAATGTTATGTGCTTTGAGACATGAGGTAGTTTAACACTGTCTCTCTTGATGCTTTGCTCCCTGCTGTACGCGTTCATGTGTTTTGCAGGAGGCGTGGCTTTGGGGAGCACTCTAAAGGGAGGATGGGTGCTAATGCTTTCAAAGCTATCTTGCTATTGCTAGCCTCTCCGAAAAATTACCCACCTTACCTTTAAGGTTATGTTTGTAAGCCTATGTCTTGGTAAAACATCTCACAAACCCTCAATAAACTGGGCATTAGGGGTGTAGCAATATATCGTGTCACAAAATATCGCAATACAAAAATGCAACAATATGTATTGTATCATGGATAGCGACAAAATGTAGTTAACCTAAAATAAAAATTAGTGTGTGCGAAAAAAAGAAAAAAAAAAGAAGCATCCTCTGAATTGAGAATGAGATGCAGCAGTAGTCGTGTCTGGTGTCATGCAGGGATGACGTCAATACACAAACCATTTATGTTTCTTTTTGGAAATGTATGCTTTTAATAAGTAACTAGATAAGAAAGTTTGGGGTGTGAGTGTGTGCAGTTTACATTGCAGAACAAAACGTCAAAGTATCGTCAAGTTATGTTTACCACAGGCTGTATTTTACTGGCTTAATCTAAGCCCTGTCTGTGAAACTGGGCACTCTCAAAAAGTTTAACATCAGCCAAAAAGACCCTCCTTTTAAACCAGTCAAAGAATTTAGTTTTGAAACAGGGCACTGTCACCTATCTCCTGTAGTTACGGACCAAGTCGGATTGCCGTGATTTGTGTGCGCCGTGCTGTGACGCTGTGCTGGTTCAGGTTTCTTCCTCCACAGGCTCTGGCTCTCGGCTTATTGGCTGACCTTGATAAGCCAATGCAGAAGTGGCTGGTGCAGCAGAAACATACCCTCTCCTTCCCGCGCCTGGCATTGGCATTCATTCAGAACCAGGCCTGATGCTGTAAACAGCTAAAATAAACAAAGGGAGGATGCTAAATTAATCGCAGTGAAACGCACACACAAACGTCATTGCTCAGCGTTAAGTTTCAAACAAAGGAAGCTCCTGAAGAACAAAAATTTAATTACATAAATGTAAATAGCTTGGCCTTGCATAATGGAAAAAGGAAGCTGTTTGATGTGGCTGAAAAGTGGACTAGATTTTAAACAAATGTGTTAGCCAAAATATAAGAGTGGAAAACTGTGCTTCTACTTCTGTCTCTTTTTATAAAGTTTATAAAGTTGTCACAGATAGTACTGATAACTCTCTAACTGATATGAGTGTACAGTAGATACTTTAGAATTTGCTCTTTCAATGTTCTCTTGAAGTAGGGGAGATCAAGGAGTGTTGTGTCTGTGATTCTAGTTTTGCACAATGTTTCTTGACGTAATGTTCTCATATATCTGCTACAAGGTAATATAATTTAGAAACCAACTCTTATCCTTCAACTCTGTAAATTAATATCAATTACAAAGTGTGCTGTTTTTAAAAACCTCCCCCAACACCAGGGTGGGTGGTAAAAAAAAGAAGAAAAAAAGAAGAAAAAAAGAAAGAATTTATTGTGGTAATTACATTTACTTGAAATAAAAAGCTTGTGTGTGAACCTGTGGATGATCCCAGTTCTGTCCTTAAAAGTAATTTATCATGATCAAAAATTTAACTATAAACCACCCAACCTTTAAGGTAACTTTTTACCTTAAAATTTATTTTTCTCCAGTAAATCCTTTATTTTTTATACTAAGATTTAAGGTCATGTGTGATAGGGATTTCATCCCTGCAACAAATTTCAGTTTGGTTAGCATTAAAATTCATGTTACAACATTGATCTCACCCACTAGTTAAAGGGATAGTTCACCCAAAAAGGAAAATTCTGATGAAGATATTTAAAGAAATTTCTCACACAATGAAAGTCAATGTTTACCAAAATTGTTTGTTTACCGATTATTCTTCGAAATATCTCTTGTGTAGAAAGTAAGTCATACAAGTTTGGAACGACATTATGACAGAATTTTCAGGGTGAACTATTACTTTAAGAATTGGAAAAAAATGATGTAGGAGAGATTTGTATGCTCATATACGGTCTCCTTTTTTTGCCTTCAGCTAGTGTCCTGATGCCATGGCAACAACATGACCCTTGAAAGTCTCTTCGTCAGTAGCACATTAGAAGAACCATTTTTTCATTTTGTTCTCAGACCATTATTTATCCATTGATTGAAATTGACTAAGTGCACATGCTTGAATTCTAATGGACTCACATGCAAGCATACACACACACACACACACACACACACACACTAGGCATTTGCAACTGACATAATCACATTGTCTCTGTCAATCTCTATCTGTCTCTCCGCCTTTTTGTAAAAGAAACTGAGCTTTCCAGAGAGAATTTCCTCTGGAAGAGCTGAAAATCCACTCTCCTCATCACCATGGAAACACTGTCAGATTCTGACGACCCCCTTGTTAAGGCGAAGGCGCTATTCCAGCCCGTATAAGCTTAAGAATGTCTTGGTGCACACCTCACCTTCTTGCTTTGTCTTTTTTTGTATAAATGTATATGTGACCCTTGGATGACAAAACCAGTCCCATGTCGCACGGGTATATTTGTGGCAATAGCCAACAATACATTGTATGGGTCAACATTATCGATTTTTCTTTTATGCCAAAAATCATTAGGATATTAAGTAAAGATCATGTTCCATGAAGATATTTTGTACATTTCCTACCGTAAATATATAAAACATTTATTTTTATGAGTGAATGCAGCACAATCGCGAACATAAATGGACAACTTTAAAGGAGATTTTTCTCAACGTTTCGATTTTTTTGCACCCTCAGATTCCAGATTTTCAAATAGTTGTATCTCGGCCAAATACTGTCCCATCCTAACAAACCATACATCAATGGAAAGCTTATTTATTCAGCTTTCAGATGATGTATAAATCTCAATTTCAAAAAATGTACCCATGTGACTGCTTTTGTGGTCCAGGGTCACATACTACTTTTTCACAATTACTATTTATTATTTTAAGTAAAAAAAATGTGTGTGAAATCAAAATTGAAAATTGATAAATCAAAAAGATTGTGGTATTTATTTTAAATGATTTATTCGTGCACATCTGTTCTGATTAATCTTTAATCACAACAGCTTCCCCTCCCTATTTCAGCAACTTCTCTCCTCTGATTCATGTTCAAGTTTATTTATAAAAACATTAAAAAACAACAAACATTGAACCAAAGTGCCGTAGAATTAGGAAAATACAGTAAAAAAAAAAAACAGTAGGAGAGAAAGAGAAGAACTTAAAGTCATTCAAGTGATGACGAGGACGGGACTCACATGACATCACAGCAATAGCAAACCACAACAATCCAATCAATTATAGACGGACAAAATCTGCCCTACATTTTTCTTATTCGAGAAGCCTTTTCAGTCGGAAATGTCACAATAGGGAAGAAAAGACGCAGCTTTTATGCTACCTTTAATTAAGTAATGGATTGTAATAACTTAATATAAAATTGAAAAAAAGAAATGTTTATATAAAGTATATAATTTAATCACAAAATGTATTAATTTTATTATAATTTTTGTAATGTAATTTATGATTTTTTTGTTCACTTTGCATGCATCTCTGTGATCCAGTTACTAGTGGCTGATTAATGTAGTGGTTTCTGGTGTGGGATAGAGCTCAGCTTAGTACAGAAAGTTCAGGTGATCATATGTTTGAGTTTCCCCAGAACTGTCAGACTCCGGGAGCCGTCAGCACTTTTCTCAGTGTGGGGCACTAATGACTGAAGAGAAGAGGTGACAGGAGAGTTGATGAAAGAGTGTGTGAGTGAGAGATGCAGGAGGCAGAGTGGGACTGCTGCGGCCTCATGCCTCACTGCCCTTCTGTTTCTGCCCGCTATGAAATGGCACAGCACCCTTCCTGTCTGGCCCTCCCCCCTCACCTGCTTCATCTGTCCTCTGCCTTTTCCCTGCCCTCTGGACAACTGTCATAAATCACTTCTCCAGTCCTGCCTCCTGACTCAACTTGTACTGAGCTCTTAGCCCAAGACCTCGACCCCTGTTTATTTCTTTTAGCCCTCGGTGACTGCAAGTCCCTCCTGCATACATGAGGCTAGGTATGTTTGAAATGTACTGAAGTGTCCTAAGGGCCCCAATATTTGGAAGAAAGAGATTGCAGGTAAATAACAAATGATATTTCAAGTTATACTAATTAGAATCTGATGTTCATGTTCTGATGTATTTAACTGCTGTGAATTTTGCCAAGTATCATGAAGTCTGTATTATTATATAAACAGATGACAGGAAGCAATATAAGCATATTATATTAACAATGTTTCGAAGCTTTTTTACTTGTAGAAAAATATTAAGTTGCACAACTGTTTTTAGCATTGATAATAAGAAAGCAAAAAATCAGACCAGCAGGCACCGGATGTCAATGTGACGTCAGACTGACGTCAACATCCAGCGTCTGTCAGACGTTGGATTTTGGTTGGAAATGAAAATCGGGTTGACGTCAGAACCCAACGTCAGATTGATGTCAACAGAACCCAACGTCAGATTGATGTCAACAGAACCCAACGTCAGATTGATGTCAACAGAACCCAACGTCAGATTGATGTCAACAGAACCCAACGTCAGATTGATGTCAACATCCAACGTTGGACAGACGTTGGATTTTGGTTGGAAATGAAAATCGGGTTGACGTCAGAAAGGGTGGATGTTTTTATCTTCTGGCAACACAACTGATATCATGCAATTTCAAAATCTAAAACCCTCCTAGTGTTGATGCTAAAGGGCAGTAAGTATGTGAACATGTAGAAAAATCATTAACATTTACTTGGGTCTGTTGTATGTACACAAAAAAAGAGAGAAGAATGAAAAAAACACAACAACAACTGACTGAGCAATATATCACTATTAGATGGTACCAAAAGCAATATTTGGGATCACACACTTAATTAAGTGATATCACTAGTCTGTAATAATAATTGTACAAAGAGTTGGCAACATCAGCACATATTTGAAAACAGGGCTTCAACGTCTAATGATGTTAGAATTTGACGTTGTGTGGACGTTACCATTATGATGTCAAGGAGACGTTGGGTTTTGGTCACCATACCTCACGACTAAATGTCAGTGTTTGACGTCAGTATGACGTTGGCTTGAGTTGTTGGCTCAACGTTGGATTTTGGTTACTTTACAACTCAACCTAAAAACAACAAAATATCAACGTCTAATGATGTTAGAATTTGATTGGACGTCACCATTATGACGTCAACAAGACGTTGGATTTTGGTAACTTTACAACACAACCTAAAAACACAAAAAACAAAAAAAATTCATAATATATATAATTTTGGTCACCCGACGCCGCAAACAGAATTTAACCAAATATCAACGTCTTATGACGTTGTGTGCCTGCTAGGAGCATATTAGAATGATTTCTGAAGGATCATGTGACACTGAAGACTGGACTAATGATGCTGAAAATTCAGCTCAATCACAGGAATAAATTACATTTGAAAATATTATTAAGTTTTAATTTACATATTAAAACTTATTTTAAATTGTATTCAAATTCCACAATATTACAGTTTTTACTGTATTTAAAAAAATAAATCAGCCTTGGTTTGCATAAGAGACTTTGAAAAACATCAAATTATCAACGTTATTTATCTATTTTAAACACATTTTTGATGTGTAAAAAAAAGTTCTGGGTTGTTGTTTATTATTTATTTTTTATTTGTGTGGAAAAGTTGAAGTGGAACAACAGCTTTTTGGCATATTTGTTTCTTTGTTCTTTTGTTTGTGTCTAAAAATAGTAATACCCAAAGTTGAGGTATGTTTCTCTTCATTTTCCTCTTTGAAATGAACAGGCAACAATGTGAACTGGGATTTGTTTTCTTTGTGCTAAACCACACCCTCAGTATGTGATGCATTGCCAACTACATGTATGCCTAGGGCAGACAGCACTGTGAGTAGCTATTTAACAGTGATCTAATATATATTTGCAATAATCAGTCTAAGTCTGTCTTGGATCTGTCCATTTCCTGCTCTAACAGTAAATGTTATCAACCAGCATGGGTCCGATGGACCCCTCAGTCAGCTTTTAGAGATACTAGTAGGACTATGACTGCACAAGGGGGTCTTGACCTCATCGAACCCCTCCATAATGCCAACACTTCCCAAGGCCTCTGGAGATATTGGCTCATGCGTGGGAAAGCCTCAGAGTTTAAGTGAGGTGAAAGGAGGAAGAAGAACAGAAAGTGGGTTATTCCAATGAAAGCTTGTTTACATGCATATTAGATCACTTTGTGCATATTTCATATCACAAGTGTGCCAGCTGCCAAAATGGCTGGCATGTAAGAAAGCTTTATTTGTGGATAGATTCCCCAGCATAAGTGTATATTTTTTTCTGTGTATGCGTGTATCGTGTTCATGCATGTTAGTATTAAATGTCATGCCCTGAGGGAGCGGGTGATTGCCGGGCGTCATGTCGTCATGGCAATTATGAGGGGGTTGTTGTGTGAGGGTTGTGGTTCTTTACTGCTGTAACAGGTCTGACAACAAGCTGCTGGTGGACGGCACCGTCCGTCTCTAATGCCTGACTTGAATGAATCTGCCTAATAAGGGCATCTGTCTGTTTATTTGTTTGTTTGATTTTCTCTCCTTGTGTCCGCTCGTATCATTGGCCGTCTCTGTTAGATTTCCCTCTGTGATTTAATGGAAGGGGCTGTAGTCCAAGGCTTCCGAGTTAATCTCACTGCGGTGGGTCATGTGATTAATTGTGTCCGCCGGCCAGTTGAGGGTGTAACTTATGGCCGGGGATAATCAACACGTTTCCCCCCCCTTGGGAAATCTCCATCTTAAACCCATCCGGTGATCCTCAAAGCAGGGACAAACTACGACAAGTAGTTTTTAAATGCCAGCTTTAATCAATGCGAGTCCTCTGCTCAGCTTGCCAGTCGCCATCTCCTCAGTTAAGCTCCTCACTGTCATCTGTGACTGAAAGGTGTGAGGTTTTAATAGGAAAACCTGCTGTGGCTGTCTGGTGTTGTATTTTAGTAACCTCCTCTCCTGACCTTGGGCTACTTCTGCTGCCCAGACCCCTGCTTGCTGGTGAGAGACCATTGCAGCACACATTAAAACACATTTGAGAGAGGAAACACAAAAATGGAGTGTGCTAGATGAGAAAGTGTCACTTTGATTGTATGACCTTTTTTAAATGACATTATAAAGTATTAAGTAGTTCTTTAGCGAGTCCCGCACACTTTTAGTAAAGATGATAATTGGCTGGGACACAAGTGTCAGCTCTGTGCTCAAATTTATTAAACATATATAAATTATGTATTGCAAAAAGGACAGTGCAACATGAATTATGCAGTGTTTATCATTGTAATTAGAACGGATTAGACCGACTGAACTGAGGATGATGAGCATAACATGCATTTCCAAGACTTTGTTTCTAAATTTAGTAAATGAAACGTGTCCCGCGATGGTTTTTGAACATTTATCTGAATTTATTTGCACTTTCTGTGTGCATGTAGATGTGTGAATATGAGTAGAGTATGTGTTTAAATGCATAGTGTTTTACTCATCGGCATAGCTCATGAATAGATTAGACCAGTCATTATCCAGTTCTCCATTTTTAAAGCCTTGATCTGAAGTGTCTCGAGGACCTGCCGAGAAACAGAGTATTGACAGAATAAAAGAGACAGAAAAGTCTATTTTCTTTCTTTTAGTAGAGACCTCAGGACATGCAAGTTGCTGACACGTCACTTTCCAACTGACCTTCATGCTCTCTGATCAGGCTGGACTTGACTTGCCTGTTGGTCATGTGATTCCTACATGCCTTTAATGCATTTGCTTTTGTTCTGTTTCTGCTGTCATATGTCATCAAAGACATTAAATTCAGTTAAACCATGCTAACAACATGCTAATTCAAATGAAAACATGTTTACAACATGTCAATTTGTGTTAGAAGCATACTAAAACATGATAGAATTGTGATAAAACATGCTAATTCATGGTAGCAACATGTTAAAACACGTTGGCAACATGATAATTAATGCTAGCAACTTGTTAAAACATGCTAGTGCATTTTAGCTTTGTGCTAAAACAGTGGATTGTCCTTGAAGCCCCCCCCCCCCCTTCTTACATATGAGAGAACCTGATTTCTGTTCTGGTCTGCGTTTAGTTTATCTATTAGTCAGTTCAGTTCTAGCTTCCTCCGACCCTGCCTGTTTGTTTCTATAGTGTTTGATTGATTGTTACTTCAGTTTAGGTGTGTCTTGTTAATTTGCTCTTCAGTTCTGTCTATTTAAAAGTTCTGTGTTCTGTCTTGTTCTTTGTCAGTTCTTAACGTTGCATGTTGTTGGTTGTTCTGTTCCTGATCTTGTTCTTTTTCTTGTTCCTGATCCTGAAAATCCGTTTGGTAAAGATTTGAGTTTGTTTTTGTTTAATAAAAGACTGCTGCACCCTCTATTGTAACACCAATTCATGCTAGCACTGTATTGAAACATTCTACAAACATGTTAACAAAATGTAAAATAGTGCTAGACACATGTGTGTCTGTTATTCGCATATCTCTCGAACCATTAGTCTGATGGATTTCAAGCTTGATCGATGACTTGCTACGGGCACGAGTAAGTGCAGTGCCAAGTTTGACGTTGTTTGGATTAGTAATGCAAAATATATCGTTAAATATATAGCACACATGGGCTTTTGCCACTCTAGCCGCTGGCCACTCCCCCTCTCACACTGCACACTGAGTGAGCACAGCTCAGGACCAGAGACAGAGAGGGTCGAAGAAAGCAGCGGAGCTTACGCAGTGTTTTCTCTGAGTTCACTGTGTAGCCTGCTCCCTGAATCGTTGCGCTTATTCATTTGTGGATGTTAACTGAATCTGTAAGTCAGCTACACTGTTTACTTCTGAATATTATATTTTATTCTGGTGCGCTTAACGTTACCGCTTCTGTGTAATAGTAGCCTATGCTATTCACCAACTAAACATATCCTATTCAATGCGTTCACAGTCTCTTTCACGGCCATCATTTGTAGTAGCCTATTCACAAACTGTTTGCTCAAGCATAGCCTGGTCTCAATGCTAAGTTATTACTGTGTCATGCGTGCTGAAGTTAGCCTATAACTATGTGATGTTGAATATGCTATGTTAAATAGTTGCCCTGCCTATTCAACAGGATAGCTCATGTAGGCTATGCAGGCTTAAACGAGGTTAACTCTCCTCTTACCGATCGTGACGGCAAATCCCCATATCCTTACTGTACACCATACCACTTCATTAACTGTATACTACTGTCTACACTGCGCTATATGTCATATACTGTTTATACTGCACTACCTGTCTATACTGTTCACATTGCACTTTTCTGCATTTTTGCACTTCTGTTTGGACGCTAACTGCCTTTCATTGTCTCTATAATTGTAATCTGCAAAATGACAACAAAGTTGAAACTAATGTAAATCTAATCTAATCTAAACTCCTGCTACCTGTACACAGATACCCAAATACATGTCACCTAATATCACCATTATAAATTGTTTTGCAACCATGTAGTTCAGTTTTCCATATTTATTGTATGTCATTATGTCAGTATCAGTATTTGCTTTCTACCATGCACAAATAAAAATGTCACTGAACTTTTGCTGTGTAATTACTAAAAACACACACAAAAGCTGATTTTGCACGGGCACTGCACTAGTAAAATAAATTAAAGTTTTACATGGATGAAACAGACATGCATATTTATATTATTAAACATTATTTTGTTAATAAGTCCTGTTTTTTTTTTTCTTTAAAATATCTGATGTACTTAACACGTCTTTTAATATGACTCATATACAATATTGTAGATGCTAAATTTAGTATGACCTGATATGATTCACTAGTGAGGCTCAATTCAATAGTGTAGATGCATGTAATTGCTGGGGAGAATGTGCTCATATTATTTTCAGGTCTGTTAGGGAGAAAAAGTGCTGAGAGTCGAGACCGATATAAATGTGCTTTCTTTTACAAAAAAAAAGTATACTGCAAAATATCTTGAATGAAAAGATCAAGAATATCGTAATAGTCTCAGGTGGTCTCTCTTTTGTTCCACATAATCTCTGTGAATTTTTTCCATGTGTCCTGGTGTTTGACCTCACTAAAGCGCATCTCTCTTAGTCATGCTTAACCCAAAAAGGTTAATGGGCACTCCTGTGGGATTGAGGCATTGGTGCGCTCTCAAACCTCTGCCTGGTCACATTTCATACCGTTTTACTCTGTATAGCTTGTAGTTAGGTAGTTGTTCTGCACACCCAAGAGGTCCATTATAATAAATCAATAAATCTCTCTTCAATAAGAACGTCCCTTTGTAATTACAATGGACGCGCTAATCACTCAATTCACTTTCCATTTCTTCATTCCAAGCCATTTTAAGTGTAGAGTCCCCACTCCCAATCCCCTGTCTCAATTAGTGCTGTGGCCTAAAGGTTAAGGATCTGGGTGTCCTTCAGACCGAGCACCGGTTCAGGCCCGCGGTTCAAGCCCTGAGTTACTATGATTGCTATCCTGCACAAAGCACTCAGATGCAGTTAATAAGGCGACTGTCCGTGCAATCAGTGTCCTGTAAACAAAAAGGGTCTGCTGAATGACAAAAAATTATTTAATTAAGAAATCATAGACACTTACAACTGATCCTATTGTATTTTGTAGTTACCTAGAAAGCATATGGCTAATAACATTCTCTTGTCTAGTGGCAAAGTGCCCATTCTAATTAAGTCTAACCTTTAACTCCATTAATGCAGCCGATGGTCAGGCTAACAACGGCTGCCATTTAGACCTCTGCGGGATCAGATGAGGGTTACTTAAGCAGATTGAGAATGAAAAAGGTCAGCAGGTAGTCATTGTAATGGCTCTTGTTTAGATTGTCACTTTGGATTGAATGATGTTTTATGTGGATTAAAATAGCACCGTTGCATTCAGATGCTTTTGGCTGAACAATATTTAATCTGTGTATCGAATTTGTTTACTGACAGTTATGTGCATGTGTTCAGGATTAAAACATTCATTGTGCCTTCTCTCCCCTTCTTCACGTCTCCCTCTCTCCTATTCCTGTCTCCCATCCCCCTCTTCCATTAGGTAATCACCGGTCACAAAGCCCAAATCACAGGATGCTCAATTTTGATCTAATTTGCATTCAGACCTTTTTGTGAGCTGGATGAACCACGATGTTTTGTAAATCACCTCATATTATGTTTAGATTCTCTGAAAATCTATTGCCGTGCCATCTGAGAGAGCTCCATGCACGCTCTCTCACTGTCTGTCTCTCTTTGCTTCTCACCCCCACTCTTGCTCTCCACGAGCATGTGCGCGTCTCTCTTTCTCTCCCTCCCTCTCCCTCGTCTCTCTCTTTTTTTTGTGCGTATATACATGCACACTTTTCCTCTCTCCTACCTCACACACAAACGCTCAGCTGCTGTCACTTGCCACTGGCTTCTGTCAGAGTTTCTCTCTGATTGTTTTCAGAACAGAAAGTGCTTCGCGAGGAGCGCGCAGAAACAATGTGTCGCTCCTGACCAACACTGTATGGATTAGTCGGCTATTCAGAGCACTAATGAGATTACAGAGTCACAACAGACATGGGTCCTAGCGGTATGGTACCTTTTGTCGTGCTTCTTGAGGAGTGTTTTCCTTGTCAGTCCCTCAGCACTGGAAATGGCGCTCTGAAAGTGACAGAAGTGGACCCAGCGCAGGCGGATGCCAGGGAATAGACGCGCGCAAGCTCACCTATGTTGGTTTCGTGGCGGTAGTGGTGGACAATATGAAGTACCAGAAATACATAACAGTGATGCAGATGGCCATGGGAGTGACAGCCTCCAACAAAGACGACTGCATCCCTCCGAAGAGACAGCTGTGGTGAGTATAAACTGAACAGTTTGAGAAGTGAGTGAGTGAGTGTGGAATGGGAGGAGAGTGAAGTGTGACGTGCACTGAGCTTTACAGCTGTTATGCTCTCTTTTGTTTGCCAAAGTGAGTTTTTGCTGGTTTTTTTCTCGTTTATTTTTTTGTTGCATTTCTCATCTCTGATTTTTTTTCTGTACATATGACTTTTATTTTTGTCTCATTGATATGTTGATGCGCTGTAACCGTTTCTCTCTCTCTCTCTCTCTCTCTCTCTCTCTTTTCGCACACTAGTGATTGAATAATTTCTTCACTGTTATAACAAAAGCTTACATATGGACCTATAAATAATGTTGTTGATGCTGAATAATTGAGTTGGAGATGTTAATCATTATGTAAAATAATTGAATATTTTTGTAAGGATCTTTTCCTTTGCTTTGGGCTTGGTTATTTTTTAATTTTCATTCTCCAATGCCTCTTCACTGAATGCACTCAGACAGCTTATTAATCACATGGGTGCAGCCACTATTACCTCTCAGTGCATTTGTAACATTCTACCAAATGGAAGAACAAAATTATAGGCATTAGATAGATTTTACAGCGGTATGTGTTCATTATCTAAATTATGTTTGTGTTGGCTGGTTGAATGGAGGTGGAAGCTGGTTAGTGTTGAGTTCATAATATATACAGACCTTTCTATTTTTATATTATATTTTACTTATTTTGATTTGTAGTTACTTCATATTTTTTAAAGATCCAGAACATTTCTGTTCCATTGGAACACCTGCTGGCATCAGAACCAGTGGATTGTGATTCCTTATATCTGGTCCTCTATGACACAGAAAATTCAGATTAAACCATGTTTTGTGTGTTATGCACACCCACTTTATTATTTACTGTTTTAATGGTTCTAAAATTTTTGCTGTTATGGAATGCAGTGAGTAAATGAACTTCATATTGATGAATGTAAGGGAGGGAGGTGAAATCTGTGAGGTGATCAAGAAAAAGGGATTTCATCCTACACTTATGTTATTGGTTTCATTATATTGTTCCATATATATTCTAATTCTAATTCTAATAATAATTCTAATTCTAATTCTTTTTTCTTTCTTTTTTTACACGATTTGTGTTTTTATTTTGTCACTTGTGGTCTCCTCAGAAGACTCACAGGGTGTTATGAGTTGGCAGCCCCACCTCCCCATCAGCACAGCAGTTGTGTGCATTGGTAAAGGAGAAGGGCTTTTCATCAGAATTACATTATATTATTGGCATGATGGAGGCATCTGTCCAACCAGCTAGGTCACGGTTATTGGCCCTCTGCTGCTTTCTTCTCATACCGTGCGGACGGTAAACGAACGTGTTGACAGTGGTAGGCGACCGTTGTATTGCACCCTCCCAGATGTCTGTCTGTTGCATCTTGCAAGCCATTGTTCTCCCACCTGCTTAATGATGCATGAACTCACCCAGAAACATCATGCCCCAAACTGAGAGGGCACGTGGCCCCTCACAGTTTTGAGCAGAGTGCAACTTAAAAAAAATTAAATAAAATTAAATATACAAATATATATACAATGTTAAAAGTTTAAACCCAGGACCCCTTTTACATTAAACAATGAATGTAGCTTTAGACTATCCCGTGTTACAAAGAAACACAAAATACTCATTTTCGTCATTCACACTTAGTCAGACATTATCTAGGTCTGTTAGTCTGACTTCACAAAAACTGGACTGGTACAATTTCAGTCTGACTGCAAGTGGCATTTTATTGCTTTTTAGACAAACTGAAATACAACTTTTAGAGTGCACATAAACACATTTTAAAATAGATTTAGTGTCAAACACTGAGTTTCAGTTTCCTGCAGTAGACACAACAGAGAATCTCAGCACTGACTGACACTGATTGCTCTCCAACTCCTCACTGTTGTCGTTGTCTTATAGACGTTTGGTCAGGGTAAAATAGCTGTTTCTGTTTGTTTTTGACACACACATGTTTCCACTCTGCCGTGAGATTGTAATCTCCTTTCAGATGCTTTATGGCACTGTGGGAGACAGATTACACTGGGTTTACTGACTCATGTCTGCCTCATCCCTGCCTTACGGCTCTTGCTCCTCTGCCTCCCACGGCCTCCTCATGTGGAGTATCGTTTGAGGGGTTGTAGGGAAGATTCTGCTCGAAGGTGGTGGTGAATTGGGATTTATCTATGGGGTAGAGCAGAAAAAGAGCGGGAAATGGGGAATTTGGGGGTTGGATATGGAGTGGTAGCAAACTTTACTCACAGTTGTTTTTTTGGCAAAATGTTACCTTTTTGTTGTGAAGTCAGTGTGACACATTTTTTTCTCTCTTCTTCTCTTTTAGCCATTATGTTTTACTAGTGAATTCAATCTGTTTAGTTCTACAGCACAACACTGCGTCCTACTTTATGACTTTCAGACATTTACCTTCTTAGTCATGACTCCTTTATGAAACCTGCCCACAGGGAGGGATGATAACATACGGCCTTAGAGTTTTTGCACCTTGTGGGCTGGCCCTAGACAAGGATGACCCCTCTGATCCTTGAGTCAGAGATCTGCTTTCAGCTGGGTTGACTCATAGTACTCACCATATTGACCTGCAGGATAAAAACATAATGCAGTTGTTCACCAAGCTGAACAAGCAACCTGAGGGCAATGTTTAGTCATAACAGCAGAAAGTGTCCTGCTTCTATAACGCTGTTCTGCAGGCCTCTATCATGTAAGACGTTCCACAGAAACAAAGTAAATTTACATGATCTTCAAAAGTTTGATTTTAGTCGGACTAAACTAATAATGAATCTTTCCATATACCAGTCAGATTTTGTGAATTCAGACTAAAAAACTGTCTAGCATGTACTCTACTATCCAAAAATTTGGGGTCAGTAACAAGTTTTTCCCCCTGTATTTTTTGCTTGCCAGGGGTGATTTGTGACATGTATTTAATCCTTTAAATATACTATTACTCATGAGTTTGATCCCTATACAAAAAGTATACCTTTAACGTACTATAAGTTGCTTTTGAGTAAAAGTACCTGGCAAGTGAATTAATGTAAATTGTTCTTCTCCACATCAGTGCTGTTTGTCCTTATGATTTTGCCTTCTTTATTTGATAAAAATTGTGGATAGACGAATATTTGGCTTTAGGTGCGAGTGCCAGGTCGTGTTTGTGTACTGCTCTAGCAGTCAGGATGGGTGGAAGGTGGGAGACACTAAGCATGGGCCTGTGACCGTTGTACTGTCATGTTTTATACACGTCTATATCCCTAATCTCTCCATCTGTCAAAGCTGTCTGGCCTACCTAATCAGCATGTCGCTTCCTGTTCTTCTCCTGGTCATCTCATGTCAAAGGTCCACTGCTAAGATTATTTACAGTTATCCCATCAATGTGACCTGACCACCCACACAAACACACAGATTTTCACATGCTTAAAATGTTATACTTGCTGTTATGTTTCTGGCTTGGTATTTTTACTTTCTAAAAGTCTTTGGTGGTATTAATCTAGTTGTCATGTTTACATGGTCATCTTAAAGATGGCAGAGAGAAGGCAAAGAATGGTGAAAGACATAATGTCCTGTTTGTCCAGGCCACATGAACCTGTGCAGTGTTAATGGTATTTAGGGATCAGTGTTGCAGATTCTCTGAATGACGAGTAGAGAGGAGGAATCACAGGAATTACAGAAGGGCTACTTAGACTAAAGCCATGTGCTGAGTCTGTATCTCTTCTTCTTTGTTTTGATCATGATCTCTGTGCAGAAGTTCCAAGGCGCTTCCTCCGCTTGAGTTGCTTCTCTTGAAGTCAGTAAAGGAGGTTCACCAAAGACTGAGGTGTCAAGTTTTAAGAATTTAGATGCATTTGCAGATTTACTTTGACCCTTGATGTCTTTGGTAAGTAGCACTTGATTGCTCTGCAGAAAGCCTACAGCTCTTCGTGCCAGGAATGGCTATAGAGCACAATGTCACATGAGACTGTTAGGAAACACCTTGTTACTGAGCCCCTGAATGCTGGGACATTGCTTAAAGGTGCATTGTGTAATATTTAGGAGGATCTGTTGACAGAAATGCAATATCATACATATATACACATAACTATGTTTTCAGTGGTGTATAAAGACCTTACATAATGAACCGTTACGTGTTTGGTACCTTAGAATGAACCATTTCCATCTACATACACTGCAGCCCCCTTGCATTTAAATAGCCATTTTGCACCACCATGTTTCTACAGTAGCCATAAACGAACAAGCGCGTTTCGTCACTATGTTGTTCTTCGTGCAAAGAAGCTAGCTAAAGTCAGTGAATAAAACACTGACACAATGATGAACAAGTAACAATAATATTCGCAATAACATATCATTTTACTGAATAATTAAGTAAACATAATTTCTTAATTTATCTTTGTACAGAAACCTCATTGCTTAACTGGCTACTCTCTGCTGTCTCAGACAAGGCCATCTTTTCCTGTTCGGCCACCGTAACTTCTGTTGGGTGTAATTCGCAACCTCACCACTAGATGCCACTAAAATTTTGCGCACCTTTAAATAAATAATAATAAAATAAAACAAAACAAAAAACATTAAAAACCAATCAGTACCAGGGGTTTTCAAACCGGACCCCCAGGGAGATTTAAGGGAGTGCAGGGGTCTCTGGAAAATTTGAGAGAAAATATATATATTTTTATTATCATTTATGAATTGAAACAACCTTAATTTACATATGGTTTTGTGGAGAACTAATAGATTGAATGTAAAGAAATACAAAATTTCTCTTTTATAATATACAAACAAATATAAATATATATACTTGAAGAAAGGAAAATGTACACTTATTGATAAATCATTTTTAAATTATATTTTAATCATTAGTTTTGGCTTTAGTACAATGCCAATAGAAAATCCGGTAACATTTTATTTTACTGTGTCCTTGTTACATACGTTACATGTACTTACCATAGTAATTACAGTCAATTATGCATAATTACATGCAAGGAACCCCTTAACCAAATCCTAATCCTACCCTAACCCTATAGTAAGTACATGTAGTTGCTTAATATTACTCAGTACTTAAATATACACTCACCTAAAGGATTATTAGGAACACCATACTAATACTGTGTTTGACCCCCTTTCGCCTTCAGAACTGCCTTAATTCTACGTGGCATTGATTCAACAAGGTGCTGAAAGCATTCTTTAGAAATGTTGGCCCATATTGATAGGATAGCATCTTGCAGTTGATGGAGATTTGTGGGATGCACATCCAGGGCACGAAGCTCCCGTTCCACCACATCCCAAAGATGCTCTATTGGGTTGAGATCTGGTGACTGTGGGGGCCATTTTAGTACAGTGAACTCATTGTCATGTTCAAGAAACCAATTTGAAATGATTCGAGCTTTGTGACATGGTGCATTATCCTGTAGCCATAAGTAGCCATCAGAGGATGGGTACATGGTGGTCATAAAGGGATGGACATGGTCAGAAACAATGCTCAGGTAGGCCGTGGCATTTAAACGATGCCCAATTGGCACTAAGGGGCCTAAAGTGTGCCGAGAAAACATCCCCCACACCATTACACCACCACCACCAGCCTGCACAGTGGTAACAAGGCATGATGGATCCATGTTCTCATTCTGTTTACGCCAAATTCTGACTCTACCATCTGAATGTCTCAACAGAAATCGAGACTCATCAGACCAGGCAACATTTTTCCAGTCTTCAACTGTCCAATTTCGGTGAGCTCGTGCAAATTGTAGCCTCTTTTTCCTATTTGTAGTGGAGATGAGTGGTACCCGGTTGGGTCTTCTGCTGTTGTAGCCCATCCGCCTCAAGGTTGTGCGTGTTGTGGCTTCACAAATGCTTTGCTGCATACCTCGGTTGTAACAAGTGGTTATTTCAGTCAAAGTTGCTCTTCTATCAGCTTGAATCAGTCGGCCCATTCTCCTCTGACCTCTAGCATCAACAAGGCATTTTCGCCCACAGGACTGCCGCATACTGGATGTTTTTCCCTTTTCACACCATTCTTTGTAAACCCTAGAAATGGTTGTGTGTGAAAATCCCAGTAACTGAGCAGATTGTGAAATACTCAGACCGGCCCGTCTGGCACCAACAACCATGCCACGCTCAAAATTGCTTAAATCACCTTTCTTTCCCATTCTGACATTCAGTTTGGAGTTCAGGAGATTGTCTTGACCAGGACCACACCCCTAAATGCATTGAAGCAACTGCCATGTGATTGGTTGATTAGATAATTGCATTAATGAGAAATTGAACAGGTGTTCCTAATAATCCTTTAGGTGAGTGTATAATTACACTGTAAGAATGACACCTTAAAATAAGTTTAACCGAAAATACAGTCATTTTAATTTCTTTGTTTCATAGTGTCATTTTATATTTTTCACACAGTATAAATGGGTCTATATACTTGAAAGTAGCCTATGTAGCAGCCTTTAAAATTTTACATAGAAAATGCAGAGAATATCAGACAGATATGATGAGGTTAGTCAGAGCTTTTTCGCTGTTTTATTGGACCTGAAACTGGACTCGGGGAAAAGGAGTCCCTCAGATCTCACTTGAGTCTCACTTGTCTGCTTTCATCTGAGAAAGATTTGATGACTGTTAGTATCTTCAGGACACTCTCTTCTCTTAGGGTATGTTTACTCAACAACAATGTACTAAAAACGCAAAAAAAATTATTTTGCGTTTTTCGCGTACAGATGACAACATTGTCAAAATGATCCCCATTCACACACACGGGTTCGCGAAAATGACTAAAAATGCTGTATTAAGCTGGCAGGCCAGTAGTTGCCGATGTCACTTTGTAAAGGAAAACTGAACACGTAATACGCATGCGCACGATGTCACTGTTTTCACAAATGTGTTTTTGTAGTACACACAAAGACGATAACAGTATCGTTTTCATAAATTTGCGCTTTGAATCCCTTTTTCAAAAGTTTGTGTTTTCAGGCTCCCAAAATATTGTGGAAACGGCCCCTAAGTTATGCAGTTTAGCGACCAGCACACACCCAAGCGCTGTCTTGTATCCGCTCATATCAGGTGCTGTGTACATCATGTGCTGTTCTGATACAAATACATCAAAGCTCCTTGCCCTCACCTTGGCATCCTATTGAATGAATATATCCTAACAAGGTGTCACAATCACTGAACTGAGTAATGGATCTACATTTTGCAAGGTCTCTGCTCTTCCGACCATGCAATGTCATGCAGCGTGGCCTTGCTAGGTTATCTGTTTACGCTGAACCCTCACATGAGCACATGGCTTCTGTTGGAGCATGTTCCGCATTACATGAGTTATCGCACATCCTGGGCAGTGGGCTATTTTAAACGTACACATATGACTATAAATATGATTCTGTATCAATATATTGATATTGACCATGAGCCAGTCAGATTTAGTTTCATCTCATAACATGTAAGCATCCTGTGTTGATTCATGTCGGATATACATACAACTGATTTGTTTGCTTTTAGCAAATGTATATTATTTATTCATAAATTATTACATATTTAAATAAAAGATTAAGATAGTTATAATTTATAATACTTTTCATACGATTATTAATTGTATGTATATGATATTATATGTAGTATTTTTTTATTAAAATATATATTATACATTAAATGTATTTGTGAGAATATATTAAATAATATATGAATTAAAATAAAAAATTACACATTTAACACATTATTTTAATTAATTAATGAATTTAAATATAAATTCATATTATTTATTATATATTTAAAAATATTTACTATATACAGACATAAACAAATATATAATATTCAGTTTATGTGTGGTACAGTAATCCGTGTTTGCCAGATCTCCCAGTGCCAGTGACCTGTTAAAACACTGAGCTAGAAGAATTGCTATTTCTAGGCAAGACTTCATGCAACATTCATGAAGCTCACCTCTTTGAGTCGTCATGAGGAGTGTTTTTCCTTTTGACGGAAATGCTCTGTTTGCTGTGAAGTTGAGAGGGGTGGATAAACAGGGCAGACTGCTTAATATTTTAGTGCATTACTCTTAAGGGCCAAGGAAAGGACACTTCAGCAGCCGCAGCTTTGACATTTTTCACTTTGCACCGTAATGTTAGAGCCCCAAAGCGTGTGATAAATGCTCAGCATTTTACGGTGTATTTTTACCCAACACTACTCCTGTTTGGGGATTTGCTCTCTGGCCTTGTGTTACTTTGCACCTTGTTGTAACCAGACGTGATAAAGCAACAAGTGATAAAAGGTTCCACTTCCATGTTAATCTGAGTTTTTTGAATTTTTTAATGCCAGGGACCCCCAGGAATTTCTAAAATATAAAGACAGCTATATATGTTTTCAGCTATATACAGAAATATTTATGCAGACCTATTTCTGAAATTATAAGACAATATGTTTCCAAAATTAAATGAAAAGGTTTTGTATGTCATTGTACGAAAGCTCAAATAAATTATTACACATTTTTATACATTTTATTATACCGTAACAGATATTATATAGAAACATTCTCAATGCTATTTTTTATCTTTGAAGTAGTAGTTTGATTGGTTTTCTAAAGAGTTACACCATGTCTACACCGGAGCAGGAAGAAGCTGTCCACACTGGACGCAACAAAGCGACCGTTGTGAATCCATTTGTTCTTTGTGTCGGAAGAAGTGTGTTAGAAGTCGAACTAGGCATCAGTTTACTATCAGGAATTTGTCGTGCCGTGTCACTGATTTCGCATTGCACCGCTAACATCTGGTGTAGACACGGTGCTATACTTGTGTGACTGTATGTGAATCCATTATGAATTATTGTAGTTAAATTCTTCCACTCTTGTACTGCAGAAGGTTTAAGCTTCTGCCTACAGTGTGTGAATGAGTCCCCAGAATGACAGAGAAAGTGTGTGTGTGTTTGTTTGTTTGTTTGTGTGTGTGTGAGAGATGAGAAAAGGGAGAGAGTGAGCTTGGTGGCAACAGAAGCTGGTCCAGATTGAATGCGGTGCTCTTGGGTTTAGTGCAAATCCTCTAGGGATCGTGGGCAGTGTGGAGGTCACAGGAGAGAAGCCCAGCTCTGGTGCTCTGCCTGCCAATCAGAGGGATTCACAGCAGCAAATGGGATCCAAGGCTCTCACTTTGGCCAGACTGCTCTCTGGTTTGGGGAATGAATTGTTGAGCATGCTTTGCCAGGGAGCAAGACAGCACGTGTATCAGCCAGACCACCATGTAAAAATGAGAGGAAACGGACAGCAGGACCTCTGTCACTCCGCCTGTCTGGCCTTTAGGAAAAGAAGCTGGCTATAGAGAAGATAGATTGTGAAAATCCACAATTGCAGGGGGTTATTTGTTTGGGTTTAGTGTTAGGTCTAGTTTTCTCTGTTCAAAAACCACTTTAACAACATCTGGCCCACATGTAGAGTTTATTTTTGTAATTTTTAATTTTAATTTAAAATTTAAATGTATTTCAAAAATGGTAACGCTGTCTCTGTGAACAACTGAACAAAAATATGCAATATATATATCTAGTAGTAGTATTGTCATGCTGTATAATAGTTAACAGTTTTAGATTTTTATTAAACTTATTTATGTAATCAAACAGAGAAAAGCCAATCAGATGCTCATAAATCAGATAAATGCAGTTCAAGCAAATATTTGTCTTTGTGTTACTGAAAGGCATCCATAGACTCGTGTACAACATGGATCCTCAATGCTTTATTTTTTGTGGCGCTTTACTGTGGAGCAGTTTTAAGGATTTCATAATGAGATTCTCCTGTTTTCATGGTGTGTGTGCACTTCAGACACTCTTGTCTCTATAGTTTGACAAGGGACAGCAGTAGGAAAATCAAACTGGAAGGTGATACTCATTCCTAAAGGCCGCAGGGGTTACATAAATCACCCAATGACAGGACTAAAACAAATCTCCCTCTGGCTTTTCCCTCAGGATCAACTGCTTACAGTAGCTCTGTGGATTTTGGCCCAAACAGAGAAAAAGTAGGAGAGAGAATTGATACTCATATTTTCTATGATATTTTGTTCTCTAAAATAGATATAGATTTTTTGGAAAAATCGTAAGTCTGATCATTTGGAAAAGTAATAGCACACTCTTAATTGATAAGATGTCCTTAGCAGTTTGCACAAGCAGTGCTGCATGCTCTTATGCACCAAAATGTAATACTTAGGATTAGCGATTGTTTAAATCCCTTACCGGTATGATCAGTAGTAATAGTGATGCTTGCCTTAGCAAGCTCCACTAATTATGGAGACAGCGATTTTTATGGGAGTATTAAAGCTATCATGAGCAATATGTCCCGAGGGTTTAATTGCTCCTTGCACTAATTCACGCTGGCGGACACCTCCTGTGAGAGAAGAGATATCCATATGGGTGTGAGAAATATTTCTCAAATCTTTGATGCATGCACATTTTACAGAGTTTAATACAGAGTCTTACACAGAGTTTTAAAAACAAAACAAAAAAACAGTCAAGCTATCCTAGTGGTGAGAGTAGAGTTACATAAGAACCTTTTATGATAAGCTTTGCTTTTAGTTGGGCGAATTAGGGTAATCAGGGACTAGTGATGACACCTAAGCTCTGATGTGTACAGTTCTTGCACCATCAAATAAATTGCAGAAGATGTGCCTAATTTACATTGTGAAATCCTATGACTACACTATATAACTTGCAGTTAGGTAGGCATTCCTGTACAGTAGCTCAAACAGTAGCTTTTTGAAAGAAGTCTCTTATGCTCACATAGGCTGAATTATTTGATAAAATATACAGTAAAACAGTAATATTGTGAAATATTATTAGACTTAAAATGTATTCTATTTTAATATCATGGTTATTTTCGGTGATGGCAAAGCTGAATTTTCAGCTTCATTGTTCCAGTGTTCAGTGTCACATGATCCTTCAGAAATCATTCTAAAATGTTGATTTGGTGCTCAAGAAACATATCTTATCATTATCAATGTTGAAAACAGTTGTGCTGCTTTTTTTGAATAGAAAGTTCAAAAGAACAGTGTTATATTTCTTTTGATGTATTTTACTGCTTTTTACTGATTATGTGCTAATGTCTGTCCACTGCAGGGTGCCACCTGGATCAGATGCCCCTGCTGCCTCTGCTGCGACGGCACCTGCTGCGGCTGCGAGTCAGGGCAAACCATCACTGCGTAGGATCAAGGGCCGCATCCACAGAAGCAAGAGCCTAGACAGCATAGATCTCCTGGACTGCAATGTGAGTCGTTTCAGTGCGTGCAGAGATGATGTCATTCAGTCGTTTGTTTTTCACAGGCGGAGTGGGAACTTCTATTGAGCCTGTGCTGAGAAAGTGTCATCAGCTTAGCTTGTTTGGGATGGAATAATTGAGTTACAATTGCCTCCATTTTGCAAACTATAGAAGGATTGCGATGGGGGCTTCTGATTTTCATGTGCATTTGTGTAATCCTGATTCAAATGTAATCTTGAAACCTAAAGTTACCATAACCAAATCTGTCTTGAAATAATGATGCATTTCATTTAAATTGTGGCAAAGTGACACTTAAAGTAACAGTTAATCCAAAAATGAACATTTTGCAATTAATTTACTCATCGTCATGTCGTTCTAAACCTGAATGACTTATTGAGATATAAAATATGTGGTCCATACGACTATAGTTCACAAAGTTTAAGTCTTCTGAAGTTTTACACAAGCTTTGGAAGACGTGCAGACTGAAATTGAAGTAGTTATTTTCTGATACTCCTCCCCTCCGTGGGCTGTAAACAGATCGAGTCAGCGAGAATCAGTCCAACGTGTGAACTGGATCAACTGATTCATTAAAAACAAAACAAAAATACTCAAAAAAGGGTTTGTTTACAACCCAGACAATGCTACTTCTCTCATGAACTTTAATGGGCATGCTAAATAGAGAAAGGAATTTCAATTTAGGATTCAGTGAATAATGTTCCCCACAAAAAGTTGTCATATCGGTTCAGAAAACTTTGAATATAGTGCATGTGGATGACTTTTAGGATTGTTTTAGGATGCTTTTGCATGCTTTTTGAAGCTTGAAAGCCTTTGTAATCATATGGAAAAAAGTCACCAGTGACAATCTTTATATATATTTCTCCTTATTTGTGCTTCAGAAAATAGAAAAAGGCACACGATTTGGAACAATAACGGCAGAACATTTATTTTTGGCCAAACTGTTTCTATAAAGCAATCTTAAAATAATCCATCCTAACCTAAATATAAGTGTTTGATCATGACTGTGTTGTCAGTGTACTCACTGTTTCCGTGTCCCGAGGTGCTGTGAAATATAGATGTAGATGGAAATTCTTTCTTATTCTTCCCTCCTGAGATTTACTTAACACAAGAGTCTATTTTTTGTATTCAATTTGAGATGTTCACTTGTATCAGAACAAAGCATAACAAAGCACCGCATCGTTCTATAATTTACGGCTACATGTCTAAATTAAATGGAGCAGTGGGGAAAATGGCTTCTGGACATAACTGACCTCGCCACCATTAACAGGCCACCAGCTCGCTGACTCTTGCTGACTATCTTGCACCAGTCCATCAGGTCTGCATGACATCAAATCTCATGAATTGTTTACAGTGTTTATTCGGCATTAGGTCACCAGCACTGTGCCCACATCAATTAGTAACGATTAGTCTATTTAGCTTAAGACCTTTTATTGATCCAAGACAACAATAGACATTTCAGTGGAGTGGAGTTCATTTGTAGCCCTGCATTGTACTACTAAATAGTGGAAAATATATGTAGATGTCCATTTCTGTGTATTCACTGTTGTCTTTATCTTCCTTTACTGGCAGAGACATTATCATGATGCTGTTGGGTTTACAGACACCAAGCATAACAGTCCTGAGGACCCAGAGTGTCATATTAGGCTGTTTAAATTTTATTAGGCAGCAGAACAAAATGCATTGGACAGATTTTCTTTTATATGCTTTAGCCCCGAAGCACAGACTGACAGACAGCAGCACAGTAGGTGGCATGTCCCCATTCATATTCCCAACTGCCAGATGATATCAGATTACCTCTTTGATCATGTGATGTGCAAAGCAAAAGTGTGAGTCACGTGAGCATGTGCAGAACTTGCTGACGTCAGCGATGTGGAGGAGTGGTGCTATTAAGCACCAGAGGCATATGTCTGTGTGTGTGTTTGTGAACATGCTGTATTTGCATGTGTGTGTGGATGTGTGAGATCCCACACCATTAACAGATGAGTTAAATCGAGCTGCCAGTAAAAGTGTCATACATGTGACCCAGAGCCGACAATTGTTCAATGAGATCTGAGTAGGGTTTCACTCGGAAAAACTTAACTTAAAAACATTCCATATGTCGGAGCTGAGTGGTTTGTTTTAGTGAAAAATTAGAAGAGTAATCTCACAAATTAAACGGGTAAACCGCTTGATTCAAGCCCCTAAAAACCATGATATCCCTGTGAATCTGCTGTGAGCTGAAAGCCGCTTGCCTGGCCCTGGTCATCTCATGTGCACTTACAAAAGACAGTTGTGTAGGGGGAGGGAGGTCTTTCTGGCAGCAATACCACCAGTTTTGGAAATCCAGCGTTGGGCTAATGCACTGCAATATAGTGTTTTAAAAGAGCTGCGACACAAACAGTAGTTTTAGATCATATTTATGACTCTGACTTCTTTTATCTCAGAAAAATAGACACTCACACATTAACTTAAACGCTGTACCAGGTATCATTCAGAATTTAACTGAGAATGCCTTTTCAGTTTCTGAATTTGAATTGAGGTAGTGAGATTGTGTTGTAATTTGAATGTTAGGAAGTAGAATTAAAACTAACTGAAATTTATATGAATGTATTTTTAACTATAAGAGCAAAGTTTGTCTATTTTTTAAATTTTTGAAAGTTTTGAAGTATGTCTATGAATATCTGAAGTTTAAATATTTATAGTCAGGTACTCTAGGTAGGGATAAATAGACAGACATACAGATAGACAGATGGCAGACAGATAGGTAGATAGATCAGGTGGGGTAGTAGATAGAGGGGTAGACAGGTCGGTAGGTTGATGTATAGGTACACTGGTAGATAGATGGGTGGTAAGTAGGTTACATTTACATTTAATCATTTAGCAGACGCTTTTATCCAGAGAAATTTTCAAATGAGGAGAGCAATAGAAGCAATCAAACCAACAATATGCAAGTGCTGTGACTAGACCCAGTTATTCTAGCACAGTACGCGTAGCAATTATTATTTATATTTTTTAATAGATATAGAATAGTAAGTGTTGACGAAAAAGATGTGTCTTCAGCAGTTTCTTGAAAATGGTTAAAGACTTAGCAGCTCGGGTTGAGATAGGCAGGTCATTATACCAGCTTGGAAGAGTCAAGGTAGATGGGTAGATAGATTGGTGGATGGATGGATGGATGGATCGATAGATGGATGGATATTCACTGGAATGGAGAGTGTTCAGGTGAGAGACACTTTTGATGACTGGTAAAGTGAGGATTCTGAGTAAAATAAATGGCTTACTGTAGCTACTGCTTTCATGAGAGATCACACAACCACAGATTTGTAAGATATTTAAAATTCTAAGATGAAAGGCGGGTGGCTGCAGCCCCCATACAAAGGACGTACCAACACTTTTACCGTACCATTACTTTATCCAGATGGCCACTCTGTCTATTCTCTTAGGGATTCCTAGGTGCTTGATGTAGTCTTTAGTCATTTGCTTTAGCCATTTGTGGAGTAATTAACCTCTCCTCCCCTGAGCTTCGGCAACTGCCACCGCTTTTGTTGGAGTGATTTTTCCCTGTTGACATGTAATTGCTGCATCGACCAAGATAGATGGTCCATATGTGCCTGTGTGTATTTGTACACGTGTGTGAGTGTCCTGATAGAGGGGCAATCCTAAAGTGACAGTCGGCAGCCTGTACGTGAGGAGACTTTATAGTAGCTAAATTTAGAAATGGTCTCAATCCAGTTCACATAAGTTAATTCATTATTGATGTGAAGGATGTAGATGGGGCTGATGGCCAGGGAATTTAAAGCCTGTCTGGCCTCTAATCCAGGACTGCTCAAGTGAATAACTACAGATGACCGATCATAAAGCTAATGATGGAATTGGGAATATGTCACACGTACCAGGCTAAGAGCACTTATTTGGATGATAAAGATCAATACTAAGCTTTTCTCACTGAAAGAGGAAATTATGCTATATTATGATCATAACATCCCTGAATCATCTTATACATTATGCAGCATATGCTACACATGCTGAGATGTGACACTGAGAATGAATGAGTGTGTTTTTTTCCCAGGCATGAATAGAAGTCAGTTAAATGGCTTAAGCAACAGCTTTTTGTTTCTCACTCCATTAGCATGAATTGCTTGATAAATCACGTTGTCGTTCAAAAGTTTGGGATTGTTACTTTTTTTGTTGTTGAAAGAAATTAATACTTTTTATTTTGCAAGTATGCATTAAATTGGTCAAAAGTGACAGTAAAGATTTCTACGTTGTTGCAAACTTTCTATTCATCAAAGAATTTGGATTTTTTTATTTTTTATCATAGCTTCCACAAAAATATTAAGCAGCACAACTGTTTTCACCATTGATAATAAGACAAAATGTTTCTTGAGCAGCAAATTAGTTTATTATAACGTTTTCTGAAGGACTGGAGTAATGACTGTGGAAATTTAACTTTGCCATCACAGGAATAAATTACATAGAAAAGCATTATAAATTGTAATAATATTTTACAATATAACTTTTTACTCTATTTTTAATCAAATAAATGCAGCAACTTGTTTAAAATGTAAAAAAAACCTTTAAACGGTAGTGTAGTTCTCTAAAGGGAGAGTTTTCTGTTGGCATATCCTCACAGGTTCATCTGGGAACTGCTGATTGGCTTCCATTGATGGCGTAATCTCTTCCTGTTCCACTTTATCCACCCCTAAAGGGTTACTTTGTAGTATTCCCTCAAGACAAATAGAGTATTTCTGACTAAAAAGAAAATCACTTTTTTTTGTCAGAAGTGTGTGGGGAATTTTGGCTTATGGCCTGAGCTTAATGGAAAAGAGGGAAATTCCCTTTGCAGGAATAGGGATGAGTGTGCCAAGCTAATTTGACAGTGATGTAGAATCAACGGGAGATGTGTAAAGGTAATAAAACTGCAAACGGTCATCAGAGAGTTGAAGAAGATTAAAAACTGTGGGAAGCTAAGACGGGAGTATTTGTGTGAGAAAGAAATAGCGTCTCTCTCTCTCTCTCTCTCTCTCTCTCTCTTTCTCTCTCTCTCTCTCTCTCTCTGTGTGAGAGAGAGAGAGAAAGAGAGAGAGAGGGAGAAAATAAGAGTATTTGGATATAAGGGTAGTACTGTCTGTGGCATCAATCATGTATCACTTCAAAAGACAGCCTCCACATGGGATCAACACATCACCATCCTCATGTCAAGGGTGGCCTGGATGTTTTGACTGCAGAATTTTAAGTGCATGAAAGCTAAACATGGAAATGAAGTTAAAAACACACACACACACACACACACACACACACACACACACACACACACACACACACACACACACACACACACACACACACACACACACACACACACACACACACACACACACACACACACACACACACTCAAAGTGTAAAAATTTACACTATTTTTGACCAAGATGTGGTCAAAAAATGTGCAAAGGTTTCCAATGGTTGGCATCATTATATGCTAGTTTTTGTCCCATTACAGCAACTTTATTAGGAAAGAAAAATGCTCTCTGAGGAGAGATCCCGATAAGGACTGTCAAACAGAGGCCATGATTAATTATTCAGAGCAAACCACCAACTCCTTCATCTGTCTTTAAATGCAAAATAGCTTCTGAATTATGTGGGACAAAAGAACATGGATCAATAATTTAGAACAGCCTACTGTGACTGAGGAAGAGATCGGGTTGGGATGCTCACTGAGAGACATGAGAGGTTGAGTCTCTTCTCTGGCTTTGTCAAATGTAATCAGCCATTTCTCCTCACAGGTTTCATGCTTTAATAATAACTGTTTTGAAGTTTGCATTAAGTATCATGTACTGAGACATATTTACAATCCTAAAATAGCTCTAGGATTTTCAGTTTGTATCACTCCATTTGTCCGTGTTTAGGTGATCCAGACCGATGGTAAGCCTGCAGGTTACATCTTTACACCAGTAGGTGACTACAAGAAACTGTTTTTGAGTGAATCATTCACTCAACTGATTTGTTCAAAAACACTGATTCATTTAGGATTTAAACAAGTAGCTAGCTGTTATTCATTAAATAATTTATTCAGAAACGAAACACTGTTGGTGTGTCCAAAATTTCATACTGAGTAGGTAGGCCTACTACATTTAATTTTGAAGTACTTTACGACCTTAAAAAAGTATGTTCTATATAGTATGAATATGGGTAGTACGGATGAAATTTGGAAGTACTACATCCTCCATGTTATTACTGTCACATGACCTACCAGCGTCAGTTGCGTTGCTTCACTCCCATTCATATAACCTCTCCCGTGGCCTCATGAGATAGTAAAGTGACCATTGAATGCACACAACAAAATTTCAGTGGAAGTAGTATGTCATCCGGGTACTTTTCACCAACTGTTTTTTTAAAGCTACACTGTGTAGGAATTACTCCCATCTAGCGGTGAAATTGTGTATGACTACCAACTGAATATTACTTTCTAGCCCCTCCCATTCCGAGGGTGTTTTAACTTCTACGGTGGCCGTATTATTTAAAAATGCCGGCAGTCGCAAGTAATCTCTCCCTCGCATTCGTCACGGTGCCACTGATTGTAAAAACGCGAAAGGCTATGCTTGAATATCCAGGTATGTCCCTCTTTGGCGAATGTATTTTCAAGATGGAGGCGCAACATGGCTGCCGCCATTCGAGCGACTCGCTTCGTATGTATTATAAATGGCAGATTTTATGCTTACGAGAATACTTTATTAGTTGGTGGAAGTAATTACACATGAATGAGCACATACTTTTGATAGAACAAAGTGTTTTTTGCTAAGAATCAACTTAAAAAGTTTCACAGTGTAGCTTTAATGCTATGTATTCCAAACTACTCTTTTTGGCTTACTGTTCACATACTAGTAGGGAAAACGCAGCATGTGTGTTGCTTAAAGGCGCATATGGTTTATTTTGCTTTGGCTTTGTTAGAAATTATTTTCATTAGTGAAACAAATAGAAGCTACAAATCTAGAAAAGTCTTGACTAAAAGAGTCTCTTTCTTTCTTTCTTTCTTTCTTTCTTTCTTTCTTTCTTTCTTTCTTTCTTTCTTTCTTTCTTTCTTTCTTTCTTTCTTTCTTTCTTTCTTTCTTTCTTTCTTTCTTTCTTTCTTTCTTTCTTTCTTTCTGCCAAATTTTGGCCAATAAAAAATCTATTCTGAAAGATTGTGAAATTCTCACAACGTTCTGTCATCATCCAATGTGCTTGATTTAGTCTGATGGCTGATTTTGTTTTGAAAGACTCCCAACAGTGAATAAGAACTTCGCTGGCGCAGCATACACACCACTCAATCAGTATTTGGAGAGAGCATATATTTAATATCTCAATAACTGTGTCCAATTTCCTCTTCAGAACTGAAAATCAATAAAAATAGTATCCAAACTCTTACACATTGCAGTGGCTCTAATGCAATAAGCACAACAGGTAAACAAGCAAGAAAACAAACAACATCATCTCAGCACACCAGATCAGCTGCTAATGCACTTTTGCCAGGCATATGCCGCACATGGACAAGCAGGTGCTACAGTATCTGCTGTGTCTGGAGAGATGTTGCTCTCTAAGAAGAACGCAGTCATTGTGAACTGTTGTGCTGCCAGATATCACCCCTCCCCCTCTACCACCTACTTCTATGTCTTTGCCTGCCACCAGAACAAACCCTAAATGCCCCTAAACTCAAACATACACATCACTGCACAAACATCTTGGACGTACAGATGGAACCGAGACATGCTGCGTATTTGAGTCTAAAACTATATTTAAGCTTAGACCCCTTTTAGCACAAACACTATTGTTTACGCCGGGGAATAACAAGGCTGGATAAGAAATGCTCTATTCTTGCTCTGTAGAACACGCTGTTCTTTTGAGATGTAGCTCACTACATGCTCTTATGAAAAGCATTTTTTTTCTTTAGGTTTTAATAAAATAAGTGGATTACATTAGGTATGTGGAGCCACTGATCATTTATTGAGTCTTGAATGTGTAAAATGAAGCTTAGAAACGTGCCTGAGGATGTGCCATTACTCCAAACCGTCATACATTTTACATGGACATGTAGAAGGTCGGGGGAAAATCAAAGCTCAGAGCCGATTGATGGAATTTTGATTTACGACAAGCTCTATGTATGCGAGCAGGTCGCTGAGTGGATTAGGCGTGTACATGTGTCTTGTTGCGTGTATTTTTACCGTGTGTGTGTGTGTGCACTGCCTTCCATACGTCTGTATTGATTTCTGTCATTATAGATTATCCAACTCATCAATTTACAGTGCCATGATTATCTTTATGTGGAGCATGTCTTTTCAAAGTAAATGCTGTTAGTTTATTAATATAGACAAAGCACATGTAGCCGTTTGCTGGATGTCTTGAAAACAGAGCAGTGAGACCAACATGTCATTTCCACCCTGGTGTTTCATTCCTCAAAATGATGTATTATATCATTACGTGTCATTATGCACTCAGTGAGGCTGCATTATGGCAATGTGCGCGCATTGGTTTAGTTTCACTTGCATTTACTGCACACATGCAACATCAAACACCAACAGGTTCAGTCGCCCCTGAAATGCGCCTGCCACCACTGATTCCGTGTGAGCCGGAGGATTCAAGTCTTTTAGTCTGTTGCTATGGAAACACAGTTGGCCAATGGCAGAGGGGGGAGAAGAGGAATGATTCTTGGGAATTTTTTTATTTAATGGAGAGAGCATACGAGAATGAGAGACAGAGGGGGGTGGGGGGTAGATAAAGTGATATAAGGACTGAAAGGGAGTGAGGGAGAGAGCGGATATACACACCGTCACCGTGTATACTAGATCAGATCTTTCCCATTCACATTTCAGCCAGCTCTGAAGATGGGGATGTCTTTAGGCGTACATGTGTATTCATATAAGCTCTTGATTCTGAGAAAGACTGTTCTACAGTAAGAGGACGAAAGCCATGTTGAGCTGCTTTGGGCTGGGAATGCTGCATGTCTTATTTACAGGAGACTGACAAATAACAAAAATAAGCATTCCGCATCACTTACCTTCACAAATCCGTTCCTCCTTGGAGCTTTTTACACCTCCACTGGTGTGGGTGATATCTGACCCCAGGAGAGGATGACAGGGCTGTTTTGAGGTTTAAAAAAAGCAACCATGCAGGTGAATGAAATGTGAGCTGTAGATGTAGCAAATATTTTGAGGTTTGTTGCTTTACTTATTATTTATTTATTTATTTAGTCTTTCCTCAGCATTTTGACTAAAATGTTTGCTTGCAATATTTTTTCCCCCTTGATTTTGTGTAGGTAAAAATGGACACAACATATCCAGGTCATATTTCAACTCAAAATGATTTATTTTTATTTGTGCCATTCAAGAAAATGAAACTTATTTTTGGGACCATTAATAATTTTAGCATTGTGGCATTATTTTTCTGACTCTGACCATATTCTCATATTCTTATATTTGGTTTTTGGTAATAATTGGATACTTATACTTTTCTCCCCCATTTTAATTTTTTTTTCTTCTTTGAATTAAGTCTGAAATGAGTTGGACATTTTCTTTATAGTTTTTGTAAATTTTCCTCATAAATGATTCTTAAAGGGTTAGTTCATCCAAAAATGAAAATTCTGTCAGTAATTACTCACCCTCACGTTGTTCCAATCCCGTAAGACTTTCGTTCATCTTCGGAACACAAATTAAGATATTTTTGATGAAATCTGAGCCTCTGATGTGAGTTCACGAGAGCGTCACGACGCACGTGCGAGAACTGAGAAGATTACGCTCGCGATCATTTGATGGGAAAGTGTGAAAGGTAAGCCATTCATTTTGCGGCACTGGTAAGGCACTTTTATGTTTTCTTCTTGGTTTCTCACGATTCGGACATCCTGGAAATGCACACTTTAGAACCATTTTAACCACTACATCGAGACCCATCTGCGTCATCTTCTCAGTTCTCGTGCATGCGTCGTGGTGCTCTCGTGAACTCAAGTCAGAGGCCCACAGAAGAAAATTAATAGTTGAATAAAGTTGTTATTTTGGGGGTTTTTTGCGCACAAAAAGTATTCTCGTCGCTTGATAAACTTAAGGTTGAACCACTGTAGTCACTTGGACTATTTTAACGATATCTTTATTAACTTTCTGGGCCGGCAGATGCAATTACCAAGCAGCCTATGAAGGAGTGAGACAGCTCTCAGATTTCATCAAACATATCTTAATTTGTGTTCCGAAGATGAACGAAAGTCTTACGGGGTTGGGACAACATGAGGGTGAGCAATTACTGACAAAATTTTCATTTTTGGGTGAACTAACCCTTTAAGGTCCTTACACACTGAGTCCGAAATTTTCGTATTTGTCATTCGGTGGCTCTGAGTTGTCAAAACACCTCTCAAAATGCTTGCTACGGATGCGAAAAACGCTGAAAATCGAACCCAATCCGAATTTTTTGTGACGGACGAAAGTTTCGGAGGTAGTGTGTAAACGTGATCGACAACGTGAGGTCGTATTTATTATTTAACGTGCGGAAATTTCAGACTCAGTGTGCAAGCACCTTTAGAGAGAACAATTGTGTGCTAGTAACTCACCTAACCGTAAATCTTTTTACTCACATGTGCCCAAGGTGTATTCCTTCTGCTTTCCAGAGGCCTGTGGCTTTCTGTTTCATGCTCATAAGAGCTGACCACAGGATGAGAGGGATAAAAGAGGATGATGACACTTGAGAAAAGTGACCTGATTAAGGAAGATCGTTTTAGGCATGTATTCTATATCTGACATTTGTTTTATATAAATCAGTATGAATAATTATACACTTAAAGAAATTGATTGAAAATGTGGAAAGAGCAGGAAAATGAATGTTTTTGGGACATCATGTACTAGCCATGGAGGGGTTTATAAAGTATATGCTTGATTAGTAGTGTTCATGAGCAAACAGTGTTTTTTTCTTTGTCTGGAGCTGTGTGTTTTGTACCCAGTGAAGCCATGCACCCTCAGGCTTGATTCATCATGGTCCATCCCCTCTGCTGTGCCCCATTAGGATCAGAGCTGCTATTTCTGTCCTCTACCTGTGGCGGGATGCTTCCTGCATTGCCTTCATGCATCCTCGGCCAAATTCCATTAAATAAGGAAAGAGTTTGTCTTAGGTCCCTTTCTGACAGAAAGCTCCGGAGGAGTTTAAAGGAAGTGATGGGGTCTAATGGAAACCTTTTAAAGAGGCTGAGCTGAGCTGACCAGTGGGCTGCTGTCTGGACCTACTTCAGTCAGTAAATACACTGGCCGCTGTCCTGTGATCTCCTGCCAGAGCACGTCATTGGATGCTTCTGTGTGTGTGTGAGAGAGAGAGGGAGTGCAAGAGGACAGAGAGGGAGTGAATTAGATACAGAAAGAGGTGTAAGGAGGAACAAAGGAACACAAAATAAAACCGATGAAGGGAGAGCCATATAGAGTCAAGCAGATATCGACTATTCCCTTAAGCAAGTGCTAAAGCAATTATGGGGAAAAATATGCTGTCACATTGAAGGTCACAGGTCATTCGATGCTGTAGCATTTGTGCTTCACTTATTATTGGCCAGATTTATAGTCCTTTGGATTGATTAATCACTTAAACAATACTCAATCATTTAAGTTATTAGAGCCTATCATGATTCATTTGAGTCTGATTTACACTGAGTTTAGTACTTGGGTTTTAGAAGAAAGCAGGAGACTATTCCTCGCTCCCCATTTTGTGCTTAAAATGGATGCATGTTTAATGATTATCACACACACGCTCACAGAAATAATGTTGTGATTATCTTTAGAATCCGGGGAAAAAATAGATTTTTCAAGGAAATATGTGGCGAATTACTTGTTAGTTGGCTAGAAATGTTTATGACATGCCTTGATATCATATTAGGCATATGCAAGCGTAAAACCCACACTCTTTGATTTGTTTGCAGGTCATTCCAACCATATTTCCTTACACAATGGCACAAAATGAGACATAAATGTTGTGCATTAAATATATGTTAGATGTTAAACAAAAAACATTAGATTATTAATGTCACATAATGAAATAATCTGTCTTAAGAAGACTACATGTGATGCTATTTATGAGTGTGATGTGATGCTCAATCAGCTTGGCCGTATTTCTCATAGTATCCTGCAGAGGGCAGAGTTTTACCACTTTCTCTATCTACACTCAAACTGTTGAGACCAAACTACACAAAGCACACTTTCATACCATTTAAAGAAGAGTTTAAACGCATTCCTCTACTCCAACTCACTGTGCTTCACTGCTGTATTTGAGTGCAGTGATGTCTTTTGATCTGTTTGGGGTCGCCTTGAGAGCAACACTCAATAAAAAAGAGCCTGTTAATTTGATTAGGCCTGCCATGCTGTGTGGAGCTGTGTGCTTTAAATCAGCATAGAAGTGTTCTCTGATGGGGGAACGTGTAGTGGAGAAGACCACACTTGGTGTGCAGTAACATTAATGAAGCTTGGGTGGACCTCAAAACTGCGCTTACTCTTGGGCTTTGAGTGGCATGGGCTGAGTTTGCCCTGGCAGATAACTTGCCATATGATTTAATTAACTCCAATTGATGTTACAGTGGCTGCCAGTGGAGATTGTTCTCTCTATACACACACACACACACACACACACACACACACACACACACACACACACACACACACACACACACACACCCATCACCTCTCACGTCTCATGCAGAGATGTGCTGGTAAAGTATGGAGAGAGGGAAATAAGAGACTGTAGTTCCAGTGTAAAGTAAGCATAGCAAGCGAATCAGAAAGTGAAGGGAAGTCCATGTTCTTTTTGAGAAGATGGAGGTTTCTCAACCACAATCTTTTAAAGTCATTTTATCTGGATTTATGTAGCCTGTTTGAAGCAACTCTTCCAATTGAACATTTCTGAGTTAGTGCCCTTGAGCTTTATGTGCTGCAATTTTCCAAGGTACTTTAAAATACTGAAATAGAGGCTTGTTAATTATGATATATGACAGAAACATGCCCTGTACTGTTTGTCACCAAACTGCAGAATGACATGTGTGTATATAGTTGGACAGCAGGCGCAGTAATGTTGTACGTGTGGATTTTTCTCACGAGTCAGGCTTTCAGTAAGATTACTTTAGTAGTGAACATGATTTCTTCAATTAATGAAACAGCTTCTTTGGCATCCATCTCCACCCAGATGTAAATAAGTAAGCCCCACAGTTTATGCAGTTATATTTCTAAGCCATGGCAGCGTCATAAAAGCAGGACATAAAATGAGAAAGTTTTAGCTCTATTAGAGTTATGTGTGACTCTTTCTTCCAGCCTTCACATTCCTATTCTCCCTCTTTCCAAAACTGCGTCATTCTCTGAATGGAAATATTACAAGCTACATAATTTATCTTACTCAAACAGGTATGGTTCCGTCAACACTCACGACTCAACTTCCTCTCCGCTAATGCCTCAGAGTGTTTGCTTCCCCTGTTCTGTGGGATTAAGTGTACACTACACTGAAGTCTCCTGCCATGTTTTCGTTCAGTAAGCTATTACTACTGTAGAGTGAGACAGTCTCCAGGCAATGCAGGGATCTTTCTCTCATTGGATTTCAGATTGAATCAGTAATCATAGCCAGGATCGTAACCACCATGGGGGGACACATCTATTCGCATTTGTCATCTAATAAGGGTTGTACAATGGCTGATTCTTAAGCTACTGTGTGATATCCCTCAATCTTAAATATTATTATATTGACAGATATTTACAGTGTATATGATTATGTTTATAAAAATTTTAAATGGATGCCACCTTATTGGGAGGTTACTTGTCCCTGTCCCTAAAGACCAGCCCTAACCCTACGTGTTAAACACTTTATTTCCACTATTCTACACCCGTTATTTCTATTTTCTTAATTTTTATTTAATATAAACTCCACTCCGAGGTGATATGTGATAGGAAAGGGAAGAAGAATGAGTTAGGAAACTCGGGTCAGCTTACAACCAAAAGCTAACAGCACTTACCTTGCTCTTCATGCCACTGATCCTGCTATTTCTTTTGTAATTTTGTCTGGCTTAATCAGACAATTGTTTGGTGTAAGTCAGTGTGAATAGTATCTGCCAACAATACAGGCTATTTGCACTTGGTGTAAAAAGACACTTTATTTTTTATTTGTAATTAGTTTTATTTATTTATTTTAGCATTTTGTTGAATTTATTTTTGTGTACTGAAGATAATGTGCTTCCACAGAAGAAGTAACAAGTGAACAAGAGAACTGTTTCTTGATATGAAAAAGCAGAATGAGGTATATATTGTTATATACAGTGCCATTCAAAAGTTTGGGGTCAGTACGATTTTTTTTAATACTCACCTTAAAAAACGTAAACGTTTTTTATGCTCACCAAGGCTACATTTAAAAAAAAAAGTATTTGAAATATTATTACAATTTTCTGTATGTGTGTGTGTGTGTGTGTGTGTGTGTGTGTGTGTGTGTGAATATATAATACTCCCTTAGGTTTGGCAAGTGGTCTGCCACCAAAAAAGCCTACAGCTTATGTTTATTAAATTTAACAGCTACCAGCGGAGTGAATTGATGACTGTTGGAAAGGAGAAAGAGTGCAGATTTATGTAGCTGTCTGGCTCTTGTACTGTGCAGTTAATCAGCAAATGTCTGTTTCCCCCCCTTGCTGTTAATGTCTGTACCTCCCCTTATATCTTCTAAATATGCTTCATTTAGTAACTAGTTTTTGAGTAAATTCATCAGTTTTATCCCAACATAAAGTAGGTCAATGTCTGAGGTTACATTGTTTTTCTTATCATGGACCCTTAGTAATCATTCCCAGATGTTGTACTGAACAGTATAAGGGAGGTTTTTCTGAGATGTGTGCAAAAAAAGAGAGACACCCAACCACCCCGGTACTTGAATATCTGAGCCGCGCCCTTATCAGGAATGAAGTGAATCATGACACCAACAGCTGGTTTTAATAAGTGAGTTGGAGCAAACATCTTGCAAAAGGTGCGAGTGAAAGAGTAGGGGGATCCAGAGGAGAGAAAGAAGCAGAGAAGATAAAACGATAACGTAAAAGATAAAGTGTTGTTCCAGTGCCCAGCAGGCTAAGATGAAAGGAGAGGCTAATTAATGTTGGTGATTAAAGCTCATCCTCTCTGACCAGCTGCTTGCGAATCAGTGATACCATTGATCATCTGAGAGCCCACCTGCCCTTCCAAACATGCCAGAGCGCTGCAGTGAACCTTTAATCCAACTCACATGTGTGTATGCATGTAGAGAAACATATGTACATAGTGATGCTTTCTTTTCGTGTCTTCCCTGCAAGACTAGAAGCCTTATGGTATGGATTAACCCATTATATACTCAATTAATAAATGTTTGACCCTGCTTTGTGGGATCACTGTGCATGATTATGTGCCTGTGAAATCAGAGTGCTCCAGTGATAAAGTATTTATGTAGTCTAACCCTGAAGTTTGTTCCCTCGCCAAATCCCTATATGATTTTTCTATTTGGCTTTTGGTTTAGTAAGTTAGTTTATTCAAAGTTTAAGAACTTTGAAGCTAAATACATTCGGCAGAGGTAAAAAGCTAAACATAGGCTATAAACAAACTAAACCACAGTCGCTGGACTTCCACATAACCACCACCGACAACTCTTTTAGTCTTTATTTAAAAAAAAAAATGGGTAACACTTTAGTTTAGTGTCCAATTCTCACTATTAACTAGTTGCTTATGCATATTACTAGGATATTGGCTGTTTATTAGCACTTATAAAGCACCTATTAATGCCTTATTCTGCATGACCATATTCTACATCCCTTAATCCTACCCAAAAATACCTAAACTTAACAACTACCTTACTTACTATTAATAAACAGTAATTAGCAGTTTATTGAGGCAAAAGTCATAGTTAATAGTAAGAATTGGACCCTAATCTAAAGTGTGACCAAACATCTTGCCCTGAAAATTTGAGTTAGAATAGTTTGCAAGAGTGTGATTATGAAACACAATGTGGCTGTGAAAGCAGACACTTTTTTTCTTTTTTTTTTTAAATCATAAGGAGGAAATACTGATGCATTTGACTCTTTGACTCTGTTTTATAAGTTACGACATACTCTAGTTTTTAGTGGTATTTAGTGTACATTTACCAGCTTAAGATTCATGTTGATGACCTACTGTAATTGTTCATTCCTTATTTTTTGTTCCAGAAAACTATGCCTCTAATTAAACTACATAATTTGTATGGTATGATTAAAAATCTTCAAACTTCCTTCATAGAGAAAATGAATAAGATTGTAACTTCTCATAAGCTTTTTACAGAGTGAGTGACTTTGATATAATTATTAAACATTTAAGTTTGATATGATTGATACTCATATAGTGTCTTGTGTTTTTTAGCTTGTGCAATTATACAGGTGCCTTGACCTGAAGGCAGCAGTAAGACCCCTTGTGTTTTTCATTTCCGTTTCCCTCTCTCTCCTACTCTTTCTCTTCCTCTCTTCTTGGTGTGGGGGGAGAATGAAGACCTCCTGTGTGCTTTGACATTCCACACAGTCTAATGAAATGAAGGGTGAGGCTTTGTGAGGAATGTGCTTTGGAATGTGTCTGTTATGATGGCCTTCCACTCTACTAGGCCACAATCTGTCAAACGAGTCCAGGGTCCAGAATGCCCTGCTGATTGTGCCTGTCCCTGTCACAGATGTGAGGAGACTCTAATTTTAGAGCAGCTGGTTTTTAAATCGATACCAGTGCACCAATCACCAGCTGTGTCATCTGAATTATGGCACAGCCTTGGTGGATGTCAGGGTGCATTTGCGATGCTGCGAAGCAACTGACTCACACACACTCTCTGTGTGCAGAATCCCCTGTCATTACCCATTAGGCTATAGGGGTCAATCTCTCTTTATAGTTGATAGGCAGAACAACATGTCAATGAATGTAAGAGGAAAGACTCAGTGATGTTTATGCACCTTTTGTTTATATTATAAATCACTAGATATGCATAATGTATTCTTCATATTTTATGGATGCATGTGAAAGGAAGACAAATTTAAAAGAGTAAACAAAAAAACTCTTTTTGTTTTCTCTTATTTAGTTGTTTCTCCTAAAACATTAATTGAGTTCCTCAGGATGTAGAAATTGTTTTCATAAGGGTTTACATCCTGAAAATCTAAAAGTTTTTTGACATTAACTGCAGTTATGTGCTGCATTATTAAAACTGCAGCCCAAATGAGTGGGAAAAACATCATAAATATGTAATTAATAAACGTGTTATGCCAAATTTCATCGCGTTCCCAAAAGTGATGTGAATTTCCTTTCCTTTGGAATGCATAACATCTCATTTCCAGCAGATGGGAACACTTCCAAACCATATAAGGATCCTTCAGAAACATGTTATACATTTTAAAAGATGCTTGGAATTAAGAGAGTATTAGTCACTCTTACTCTTACCACTCTTCTTATTTGAATCTGTGCTGTAGCGAATGATCAAAGAGAGACTTATTGAATATTGAAAGACTTTTTTTAACAGACTTATTTACTATTATTATATCATTATATCTAAAACTTCTTAAATGATGGTCTCATAGAAGAGTGTAAGAAGTATTGCTGCTGTGTTGTTGCACATTTGACAAATACACTTTGTCTGTGAAGAGCATATACTTTTCATATGATAGGATCTCCATGACTAATAAATAATGGAGGGATTTAGGTACTAAGACAAAAATAAAAACTTAAAGATAAGCAGAAGAAAGAGAAGAAATGCTGGCATGCTGAAGGGATGAATTTCTTTAGACATCACTGATTTTAACCACAACCAGTGAATGGCTATAGGACATTTGAGTGTGCTTCCATCATGAATTGAAATGAGAAGGCAGAATCGTGACTCTCTCTCTCTTAACAGCTGCGGTGTAGCTCTCTCAGTCACATTCGGCTTCTTCCCAATCCATCATGCAATTGCTCAGCAGCACATAAGCGCTCCACCATCTGACACTTCTGCTCCACACACACCAGTGTTCAGTATCACTTTACTCTAACTCTCACTCTAAATAAAGCAAGCACAACTATTAGTGTTGAACTCTAATGTTCAACAGTTTGGGGTCAGTAAGATTGGTCATGCTCACCAGGGATGTATTTCTTTGATCAAAAATACTGTAAAACGGTATTGATGTGAAATATTATTACAATGATTTAAAATAACTGTTTTTCAAAGTGGAATTTTCAGTATCATTACTCCAGTCTTCAGTATCACGCAATTCTTCAATGAATAGAAAGCTCAAATGAGCAGTAATTATTTGAAATAAAAGTATTGATTTAAAAGAAAACTCTTACTGACCCCAAACATTTGAACAATATTACATATGATGATTGTTCAGTGTGTACTGACAGCAATCATAAACTATACACACTCGCTGTATATTTTACGGACCAACCCACAGACACGGGCTTCTAGCATTCTGAGCACTATTGAGCGGGCTTCTTCCGCACCAGTGGACATGTACCGGAAGGCTGTGTCAGTAGTCATACTCTTGGGACTGTAATGACTCAATGTCACACTTTGAGAAAAATTGCCAAAAAAGTGAAACTCCCACACAGCAGCTGACTTTCCCTGAAGCCTGAGCTGTTGACCTTCCCCTAAGCCTGAGTATGTGAGCTTAATGGAGAGAGTGAATATGTGTGAGCCTTTATGAGAGAGAAAGACCAAGAGAGAAAGAAAAGTCTTCCATCACAGGCATACATTGCATTTTAAAATATAAAATAGAAGGTAAATGTTATTTTAAAATGTAATAATATTTTCACAATATTACAGCAAGTAAATGCAGCCTTGCTGCAAGATACTTATTTAAAAACATTTAAAAAAATCATACTGACCATTAACTTTTGAATTGTAGTGTGTACATTGTTTAATTAAAAGTAGGCCTACATTTAAAATGTTGTGCTATTGTGTGACTTCTATCATGGGCAACACATATATCGATGTCTCAGGTTTCTACAAACTGTATTTACACGTTTTACTTTTACTCCCATCCACACATTGTGAGGATGGCTCTTTTTTTTAACAATGGTGTTTCTCAGTTTTCTATACATGCAGAGTACAATGCTTGTGTGTCAGACTATAGTGTGAGCTCTGCATTTCAGTCCTCCACTTCCCAAATCAGCACCAGACAGTAGTGGTCCCTCCCCATCTCCCTGTTCTGGGCTTAGACAGCCTTTCAGCCAGGGGATCCCTGTTCTGCTGAGCTCATCAGACTGACCCCTTTCAGAGAGACATGGATCAACTGCCTCTGTGGTCTTTTCTCCCTCTACAAGCAGTGAATGTGCTAAAACAGCACAGGATAATCACTTGGCATTAGTACCTGTTGTGTAAAGCATTAGTGGTAAGAATTGACTGGTGGGACTTGTGGTCTCCCACTGAACGCTAAAGCTGATGAGGCTTGATCCTGGCACCACTACGGAGGGCAGATTACCAAGAGTGGCCAGGCTTACACATTAACATGTCCCAGCATGCACTGGTGCCAGACACCATATTTTATGTGATGGATAAGCAAGCTGCTATCTCGGTGGCTATATATATATATTGCTTTACGTGCTGCAAAATATAAATCTAAAATACATTTTTTACATTTGAGAATAATTTTTTTTTTTACTACATTTTGACTGGACAGTAGTATAATATGATGTATAATGATATACTATATCGTATATCACAATTATGCGTTAAACCCTTTAACTTTTATTTTGTTATAACCAAAGAAGGACTTTTAATTTTCTGTCAGTTTATAATACGCTTCTCATTATGAATTTGGCCACATGCTGTATATCTCTGCCCACAAAAATGTTTGAAACTACACAAATGTAAAAACAGTTAAGCTGGTTGTGCATTGTTTTCGGCATGAAATGAAATATCATCTATTTTCATAATTAATCCAAGCATATGGTTCTTTTTTTATTAATTTTTTTATTGTTATAACTCAACCTTCCGGCGAAACAACAGACTTCTCTCTGGTGATGTTTGCCGGACTTCTCCAATCATTTTGTCCACTTAAATGCTGCACCCCAACTGCAAACTTCAATCAGATCTGCCTCCATTCACATACATCAAGAACCGATGGAATGCACCAAGTCACCGCCCTACAGTTTTCCTTTTATTCGTAAATCCATTACAGTAGGATAATATACATCAGGAAAAAAGTGTCACCGAAATTTTCCCATTACATTGCAACTTTAAATGACGTAAGATGCAATCCCAACTCACAGATTAGGTTTGTGTGAAGTAATATTCACCATGTCGAGAGCCGTCACATGCATTCGCAGTATGTACAATACACTGACGTCTGTTCACTTTGATGGACACAGCACATGCAGACTATGGTCATTGAATTAAATCAAAGTATATCGCGATTTCAATTTTATTTAAATTAATCATGCACCCCTACTTGTGCTCTCTAGGCTATCAGTATGGAGAGTGCCTTTATCTCTGAGCTGTCAATCACATTGCTGTTTCTTTAAATGCTCTGTTTGTGGCTGATTACATTTTGTCTTTGGCATGGAGCGAATTCCATCAGAATTGATGAAATAGTACCTCTAGGCCTGATCGAAGTAGGATTTTTATCATGGCAGACTCTGGTGACATTATCAGAGCATTATTACCCCGGTTTACCATGAATCACGTTACCTAGTCCCCTCAGCACCTCTAAAGAATCAGATTTAGCGCTCACCTCCTGCCTCACAGACCGCTCTGATTGGAGCATAACTCAATTCAGCACACAGAAGCAGTCCAATTGCTCTCATCTGCCCACAATCACTCTTACTGTGACCTCTTTAAGGAGCAGTTCACTTGCAAAGATGAGAATTTATAAGACTCTCACTCTCTTTCTTCTTGATTTGGGTTATACTTTGTGGAGCTCTTGAGTGAGTGTCTGAATGAGGAACCTCATAGCTCTGGGATGTCAGTGTGGAATGGATGAGGAGTCTTTAAATCACAAAACGCTCTAGGCATTTCTAACTCTTAACAAGCCTAGCTTCCTCTTTCTCTTCCTTTCAGTGCTTATCTTCCCGTTACTTTTCCTCAAACTATATTTTACTTGACAACACCAAAAGTTCACCTCCCTCTTATCTCCCTGTTTGACGTCATGTAATGGTTGTGCATGTACTCCACCGTTTAATTGTTTGGTGTTAATAATGTTTTTTAAAAATAAATTAATATTTTTATTTAGGAAGGATGCATACAGTTGATGAAAAATATATTTTTTTAAATATTTATTTTTCATATACAGTAAAAGTAGTTCTTTGATAATTTTTTTGCAGGATTTTTTGATGAATAAGTTTCCATGAGAAAAATTAACCAGCACAACCGTTTTCAACATAATAATAAGAAATGTTTCTTGAGCATCAAATCAGCATATTAGAATAATTTCTCAAGTGACACTGAAGACTGGATATAATGATGCTGAAAATTCAGCTTTGCCATCACAGTAATAAATTACATTTTAAAATATATAAAAATAGAAAGCAGTTATCAATATATAGTGATGATATTTTGCAATATTAGTATTTTTGATCAAACAAATGCAGTGTAAGTGAGCATAAGAGTTAAAAAAAAAAACTTACTGACCCCAAACTATTGAATGGTATGAATTTTTTGCACACACATCTTACAAGCACATACAACCGTGCTGAGCAGACATTTCTGACTGAAGGCCTCTGTTATTTCTCCTTCACTCCACACACACACACACACACACACGCACGCACGCACGCACGCACGCACGCACGCACGCACGCACGCACGCACGCACGCACGCACGCACGCACGCACGCACGCACGCACACACACACACACACACACACACACACACACACACACACACACACACACACACACACACACACACACACACACACACACACACACACACACACACACACACACACACACAGGCAGTCTTTCCCACAAGCTTCATTCCTCTTCAGTTGTTGTAGTATGACAAATGGCGTGACATTAGAGGAAATCTTTTATGTATTATTAGAGATGGGATTAAAGATGTTAATACATGTATCCTATTATTGGGGTATTAGTCCACCAGATTATTTTCAAAGCGGGATACAGTGTTAGTGGTGCTCAGAGACGAATAGTGCTCTGGTTCTGTTTGCTTACAACTGCTTGAGACTTTTAGCAGTTGAATGTGTGCAGAGCCCTGCCTGTCATGATGCCAGGTCTGTGTTTACTCTCTGTCTTTGGCATGCTTAATGCCCGAACGACCTCTCTTCTTGACAGAACCAGGTGCAGCCAGACCAACTTTATGATCACTTGAACACATTGTGCTCCTCAGACTCGAAGTTTGTGTCTAATCATTTAAGTTATGAGTTCATAAATTCCCTTGTGCAAACATGAATGTTTAATGATATTTATGCTATATTTATGCTAAAAAAACATGCAAGGTTTACTTCAGATTTAATTTGCAAGTTTTTGCACCCTGTGTGTGTGTGTGTGTGTGTGTGTGTGTGTGTGTGTGTGTGTGTGTGTGTGTGTGCGTGTGTGCGCGCGTGGGTGAGAGAGAGTGAATCTGAATGGTATAAATGTAAGTTAAATCTTCTTTGACATATTTAAGTGATTTATCTAACTTAAATCCTTACAAATCTGATGAAATGTCACTTAATTTAAATAAACCATACATACATAATGTATACAGATTTCATTTAGACACATATTTCAAAAGCTCAGTGTTATGAAGAGCAGGCTTGTGCACAATTCAGAATTGAATTGAGAATGACTCCTTAATTCCAATTCAATTCTTGAATTTGAATTGAATTTGAATTGATGTCAAAAACAGGATCTAGAATTACAATTCGAATTTGAATTAAAGGAAGCAGAATTGCAATTCAATAAAAATTCAAAGAAATTCATATACATATTTTAAGTGAAGTGTTTAACAATGAAGCTTTACAGTATATGTCAGATATGATTGCATTATAAATGATATTAGTTTGAACTACTTGTACAGATTACATTAAAAGGATATGTTTTCCCCCAGCAATGAATGTTAAAAGCTCTAGTCACAGAACAAATAATTAAGTTTGATTTATTGTAATTGTAATTTTGTGGAACATGATGGAACATGACTCCATTTCCCAGAATGCTTTACTTTAACCAAGTATTTAAAATGGTTGCTAAACAATTTGAGGTGGACATTTGTTTGAAAGCACAATTTGATGGGCAACACTGGACTTTTTAAGTTTCAGAAGTCCCTTACAACTTCACTCTGCACCTGTTGAGAGAATCTTTAGTGTTGCAGGAAAGATTTTCAGACCAGAACGGTGCAGACTCAGTGAAAAAACATTTGAGGAGCTATTGAGAATTAGATGCAACAGTGTTGCTCAGTAATTTTTTGCATTGGAATAAATGATAACTGCATTTACAACAACTAGCAAAACAACATTGAGGGGGCAATTTATTTCAAGAATTTGATCAATATCTATTTTAGAACAAAATGTATGCAGGGTTGAGGAGTAAATAGTTACGTGAAATGAAATTTCTGTTATTAAATTACAAAATTAATGTAATTGTATTTAGTTGTATTACTAAGGTAAAATGTTTAATTCAATTAGTTACTAATAAACTTAAAACGAAATTGCTTTGCATTGATAAAGTTATCCAAATAAAGTAATCCAAACCACATTTATAATGGGTAACTAATAACAGTAAGCAATAACATTTCCAAAGTAACCTTCCTTCCTAACACTGAATGCATGCGAGACTCAATACATTCTTTCTGTTGTGTGACTGTGTGGAATTTCTTTGAATTGCCATGAATTTAATTCCACTTCCTGTCATTCCAATTCAAATTCAATTCAACGTCCCGTGGGGCAGAGTAAATTCAATTCAAATTCCAATTCATGAATTGAATGGAGGCCAATTCTGAAATTCTGAATTTTGCACAAGCCTGATGAAGAGCTGAATGTTGCCAAATCTGTGAAAGAATATGAACAAAATAAGAGATGCAGCGATACACACAAACTCTTTCTACACAAACCACGATCATTGTGACAATAAATTGATACATTTTGAGCATGAACACGTCATTTTACTAGAAAAGTAACTTCATATTTTGTAAAACAAGTTACAGCATGGAAACAAATTAGAAAAGAGTGAAAAAAAAACGACCTTATTAATTATTCATGTCTTATTAATTATTCATGCTGGGTAAAAAAGGTTAGTAGATTTTACTTAATTTTATACCTTTGAAACATACTCAAATGTTTTTCTACTTTGAAATTGTTCTTGAGGACTCATTGTAAATATATCAAACAATAATACTTATTTATAAGTTAGGGCTTTCATTTATATATGCTTGAAATGAGTACAAATGCTTAACATTTTCATGTGTACACTTGAACTAAATTATTCTACGTAGACAGCATTAAATGTTTTTGGCCGTATTCACCTCAAAATACATTTTTGCTTGCACTTGCCTGCGTTGGTAACCTTTATTGAAAATGCAGCAAATGAATCGTGGATGGTAGCGAGTTAGTCTCATCTCTCATGCTGACTGCATCGTGATTTTGTGATGTAGGCTGAGGGGCAACTGCAGTCATGTGTCATTATTTACGTCACAGATGACCTTGACCATGTATATCTCACTTCCCTCCCTCATGTCTGGACATTATGAATCTTTCCTGGGAAGTTCTGGGGAGAGAGAGTGAAAACGACAAACAGATATGATAACTGCTGTAGGAAAGATTTTGCCACATGAAAATATCACATCTACATTTGTCCCTCAGTTGAACTACTTATCTTTCTTCTTTAAGTACAAACATGCTTATCTTGCTGATCTCATTTATGTGTAAACACTGCAATAGCATTACAATACGATATTGTTTATAGACAAGCTTAAACTTTAATCCCAAGTAATGTGAACACTGCACAACTTGGCCTGTGGTTGTCATAGTTAAGCCATCACAGTGGCAGTTGCTACGCATATCATCAGTACAGTTGGTAACCTGAACCATTTGTCAACATCCTTATGGGAAAAAATGGTGTAAATGCTAGAGGCTTAAGGCATGACTGTCCAAAAGAGTTACAACTGTTGCCATTCATGCTCCTATGAAAATGACATTTGAACCTTAACAAGTATTAATTGAATACTGGTAAAGATTGGATACAAGAGGGTTTTGCGCAGAGGTGAGTGTGTGGAACACATTGTGTTTTACAACAGCCTTGACCTACACTTTCTGCTTACCGATTGCAATGGTTGTAGTTGTGTGTTACCTCTTGATAGAGGCAGTTTACACACAACACAATCTTGCGTTCAAAAATGTGAGATGCAGCAGAGCAGAATGCCAAAGAACGCAGGGTCTCGAGACAAGGGCAGTATCCCAATATGTAACAGTGTGTGAAAAGAGTAGTACGTCCGTATTTATAAAACAGTAGGCAAAAAGTACCTGAATGAAGTGCGCATTCACTTTATACTATCCCATATAGCCACCGGAGAGGAGAGAAAGTAAATGACACATGGAGGTAGTATACGTTCGGAACACACATTCATACTACATGTATAGAACTTACTTTTTTTAAAGGGATACTCCACTTTAAAATGAAAATTCTGTCATCATATACTCACCCTCATGTTGTTTCAAACCTGTATGAATTTCTTTCATCTGCTGAACAGAAAGGAAGATATTTAGAAGAATGTCAGTAATCAGACAGTTTCTGGTCTCATTGACTTCCATAGTAGGAAAAAAATATACTATGGAAGTCAATGAGACCAGAAACTGTCTGATTACTGACATTCTTCTAAATATCTTCCTTTCTGTTCAGCAGATGAAAGAAATTCATACAGGTTTGAAACAACATGAGGGTGAGTATATGATGACAGAATTTTCATTTTAAAGTGGAGTATCCCTTTAAGGGTTGAGCAGTAAGTACTTGTTCAAAAAAAGCACATATGTCATTCTTGCATGCAGCGGTCAAAGAAATCAGTCTGGTAGTTCAAGCGAATCTTTTTAAGCTTCTAAATCAATTCCTTCTCAAAATAATTCAAAGCGATCGAAATTTCTCAGAAAGCGCGTTCTGTGTGATCTGAAGTGTTTGTACACATACACACACACACATATGAAAATATTTTCCCTTAATGTTAATGTAAAGACCTCTGCAGCTGTGGATGAACTCATAGTATTGTTGACTGATGTACATGTTCTCTATTGTGCTGTTTAAATGAACCCATTAGGGCTTTATGGACATAAAAAGACAACTTATCACATGTAGCCTGGTTTAATTCTGCAGCGATCCACTTATGGCTCCCTATAGGAGCAAGACTCCGCACATCTGACATTTTAACTGCTGATCTTATGGAACGGCCTCTCACTTCAATACATAAACCTGTTAAAATGAGCCATGGGTCTCATCTCGCTGAGGCACATCTCTAAAATTGGCTCATGCTGCTTTCCGTATATTATGTTGTTGAATCTAGCTATAACTTATATGTCATATTGCGTTAGAGACTATCAGAAAAGTAATGCTGCTTTCCATTAACCTCGGAAGAGGGATGTCGGATCTGAGAATGACGTCAGACTCGAGTTGACCACGGTCCAGTATGCGGGTTGGAAAACTAAGATGGATGCATCCAGGCAAACCTTTGTTCTTGCTTTTTTTGCACAGATAACGCCAAAATGTCATGTCTACAAACAGAGGTTAGATAGTACCATGGGCACCACTCCGGGGGGTTGCAAGGAAGTGCTAGGAGAAAACAGTGTAATTTAAAAAAAAAAAATTAAAACAAGATAAAATGATTAAAATAATGTAAAGTAAATAATGATGAATCGTACGGTATAATGAGTAGAACATCTTTTAATAATGCATCTTAATAGAAGCTAAATATTTTCAGAATAATATTTTAGGCATGTTTATAATATTTATTTTACAATAGAAATTGGCCCTTTGTAAAAAAAAAAAACGATATGGTTGTTTTAGGATGGGGGTCTCTTGCATGAGGATGATCACATTTGGGGGGCAGTTGCATCTAAAAGACTGAAAGCCCCTGGTCTGTGTTTTTAAAACTTCTTTTAACTTAAACACTGTATTTTAGAACGCCGAAAGACACAAGCTCAAGTCTGTTGAGCGCATGTTTACATAGAAAAAACAATGAAAAAGCAGCACAGTGGAATGCAAAAACGAGTTCTGTGTGAATGGCCCCTAAAGGTGTTGCTTGTTCACATCTGTACGAGGCTGTTTGGAAGAATATTCTTCCCCTGGGGCAGTGACAAACAAGCTATATGTCTTCCAGACAAACACTCGCAGTTAATGACACAGCTTTCTACCAGTCAGAAACTGTAATGCACATTCAGTGCTACGACTGTGGAGGAAAATAGTGTGAGGAATGGCATAGGACTGTTATGTGTGTTGCACAATGTAAATAAGCTGCTATATTGGTCCTGCAATTTGGAGGTTAGTCTCTTATGGCTGCCTATGCTGAGGGAGGAAATGGATGGAGCTACAGAGACACACTGTATGTGATTGGCGGCGTCACAGTTACAATTAATTTAGCGATGTGTGTGCTTCATGCATTATGTATGTGGGAGCTTGCATGTTTACATGTACACATTCTTGGCTTCCTCTCTAGAATCCCTCTGTGGACCACATCACATTTGTGACATGCTGACACTAGAAATGAGCGACACTAGAAATAGGCACCATATAAAGGAAACATGCATTATGCATTTTGTATTTTCACTACAGCAGAACACTCATCACTCATAAAAAGTAAATTATTGTCATTTACGTCACATCACTGCACTATTTCAGGATTTACAGCTACTGTCTGATAATACCAAGAACAAAATGTCAACCTTGATACCTCCTCCCTTTTTTAGTAGTTATATAAGCTTTGTGGAATTATTTTAAAAAGAGCTCTTTTGGATTTTTATAAATAGGCTGATCTAACCAAGTGTGAGATGTGAATTATTGAAGTACAGGGTGTGCTGAGCTCTGTCTCACTCATCAAAGTACCACAATGCTTTTGGAATGTAGAGTCTATATTTACACATGTAAATGCGGGAAAAATGTCTTTGACAAAAATAAGACAAAACTAAGCTGTTGTTTATCTCTATTAATGCAATTTCTATCAATGTTTGTTTGAGTTTGAGAATAATGACTGTTTGTTTGTTATATATTTATGATTGTCATGGTACACTGAATAAATGTCTTTGTGCGATTAAAGGAGCATTGTTTGCTATCTTGGCCATTCTTTGTCCATAAAACAATGGACTCTAAACAAGTCACATGTCTATCTCTGAAATCTCAATCTGCACATATTAAATTAATTGTTCACTGTAAAAAAAAAGAAAAAAGTGGCATTGTCATTCCAAACATGCCAAAAGTTTTTCCAGATGACTTTTTCCAAGACTAACCTTTTGAATATCAAAAAAGGAGAAGCATCAGCCTTATATGGTCTGAGTCTATTACATTAAGTCTGCTTTGTAACTAGGGTTTTGGTAACTGATGAGACCGTTAGGTGTGTTGTTCTGGCAGTGGCTATGGCTAATAGCTCTAAACTTGCACAGTTGGCCGTGACCCAGTGGGTTGAATGGAGGACAGCTAGTCTCTCTGGGCTGACACAGCCTGGCCTGTAACCACAGTATTTGAGGACGTAAAAAAAGTTTTCTAATTTTAGAACCAAACAATTAAGCTGCCGTTGTAAAGGTCATGAAGTAGCCACCATTGTTGTTCTATTCATTTAAGCTCATTTTAAAAGAATCCATTCTGTTATGAATTAAAATTTCAAAGACTTTTCCCTACATTCTTCATTTTGACACGGGGGGATTTCCATTTTTTTTTATAGTCTTTTGGTGTATTTTAATTGAACAACATGTTGCTGTATTTGATTAATGTATTTTAATGTAGAATTAATTTTTTTTATTTTGCACTACCTTTTCTAGCATGCATGCACTCATATGAAGTTTTATATAACATTGGGCAAAGTCAACTGGGTCTTTCCTGAAAGGGTCACATAATGTAATTGCAATGCACTTTTAATCCACCTGTTTTCTTTTTGTAGTTTTCAGCAAAGCACCATTTTAGTGTCCCACTGCTCCATGCATCAGAGGTCATTTAATCTCAGAATAAACAATCTCCTCTCTGCTGCATTCCCATGCGACTCACACCATGAACTAAAGCTCAATTTTGTTTCCTGCCAGTGTTTGATTTATAGCTGCTCTGTGTGTTGGTATATTTTGTGTGGAATAGCTGTTTGGGACCACCGTCAGGTTTAAAAGGACAGGCCACTTAGGGCTTTGTGAACTTAACCATTATTATGTTTGTACTGATTTTCTTCTTGTTTTTGGCTACAAAAAAATGCCACCAACAAGCAATACAATTTTAGCGGCTAATAACGTCAAATCCGAATGGCCTACGGTTATGAAAATTAATACATTCATACATCTTGTGAAAACGAGTAGCCTATGTGTGATGTGTACCAATTTTTTGTAAAAATCAGCCACAAAGTGACGCTATAATACGGTACTTTACGTTTTTGCTAATAACTCCACCACCGTGAGTGATTTAATCAAAATTCTTGTTTTTCTTTTCATTCTTGCTTTAAGCCCTAACGATGTATATCTCATATTCATGTTTATCTAAAATGTATCCCATTCTAATATTGTGAAAAACCTAACTTCTGAATTCCTCCTTGGTCATTTCTTAGATCTTTTCTAAACTTCACACACATCTGCTGTAGACCAAAATAAATTTAAATCCATTAAATCGTTTAGCAGATAGGCTACCTTTTGATTATTTGATGAGTGTTGCTCGTTATGACTATTATGCCTATATCTGGTGTGTACAAAGTCCATACTTCTCAAAACTTTGTACGTATGGAGACCAAGTGATTCTGCGCAATCAGAAAGCTTAGTTTCATGAATTTATGATGCTTGGGGGGGTTAACACCAAATTCTAAACTAGCAGACATTTCAACTGAAAGATGATGGCTGTGATATTAATGTTGTCCACTAGAGGAAACAATAGGATAAGGAATCTTTTAAGCCTATTCTTTTTCTATCAGTTTCACTTTGAATGGAAATAAATGCATAGATCTAATTCTAATTGTGATACTTTGACAGTAACATTCCACATGGCATCTCTTCTGGGAAAAAAGAGCCTTGAAATTGTATTGTTTGATGGGTGTCAAGTATAAAACTATATTATAAAGTATATTTATATGCCTTATTTGACTCTAAATAATCTTAGTTGAGTAACTATTTAATAAGTGGTTTGGATTTGTATGAGACTCTCAGAAGGACCTCCAATCTTAGCCGAGTCCATCGCCTGACCTCCAGAGGGTTTTCGTTAGCTGTGGAAACAGGGCACTTTAAGGCAAGAACTTCCAAAGTAAATAAAGCCTCTAGAAACTAGATAAGGTCTATTGGGTTTTAATTCAGCACAGATGAAGACAGACAGTGAAACTGGATAATTTTCTCCTCTATTTTCTTCCCTCCCCCATGCACATTAAATAGTGTTACTCTCAAACTACTCTCGCCTATGGATAGATCACCTAGACGAGCATGTTTAAAAAAAAATATTTAAAAAAAGTACAATCCTAAGCATGTTGATGAAAAGAAAGCACAGACAATTGTGATGTCAACATAGTATAGCCAAGAGAAGAACAGATAAGAGAGAACACTGTATCAGACCCATCTGTTGGCAGTTCCTGGTTGTTTTTGTTCGAGGTACAGCTCTGAACTATTTTTATGTTTGTACTTCTCCATGGTGCTTCATTCTGATAGACTCCTTCAGCTGACCTGTGATTGTGAAGTGTTGCAGTTGCTGTAAAGCAACATTTCTTAAGGCCTTTGGCATTTGCATAGATGATTTATACATTTATGTTCATTCCATGAACCAACATCATCAGGGCAACACACACCACACAAAAATAATACAATATACATTATCTAAGTAACATATGTAATAAAAAACACTCTAATGTGCATGACTGATAAAATAAAGTGAATAAAAAACATTCTCTCTCTCTCTCTCTCTCTATATATATATATCAACTCAAATTCTTAGGAATTTATTTTAAACAACATAGAGTTTTTAACAAAGGAATTGTCAAAATATGTTGGTCTGTTCTATAAATTAAAGGGATAGTTCACTTTGAAATTAATTTTTGGTATGTTTTAGCTTACCTCAAGGGCATCCAAGATGTAGGTGTCTTTTTTTCCGCAGTAGTTAAAATGTTTATATTTTTAGGTCAAACCGTTCTTGTCTGTCAGTCATATAATGCGGGTCTATGGTCATTATCTCAAAACACAAGCACAGAGTCCAAATTAAAACAATTCCCCATCGTAAGTACACATTGATGGCCTAAGACACGAAACGAGCGGTTTGTGTGAGAAAACGAACAGTATTTATATCGTTTTTACCTCTTATACGCATCTAGTGTGTATATATCTATGCACCAGTCTGCGCACACGTCAGATCAGATCACTTGGACATGGCTGTGTATAAGATGTAAAAACAATATAAATACTGTTCGTTTTCTCACACAAACCGCTCGTTTCGTGTCTTAGGCCATCAATGTGTACTTACGATGGGGAATTGTTTAATTTGGACGACGGGGAATTGTTTTAATTTGGACTCTGTGCTTGTGTTTTGAGATAATGACCATCGACCTGCATTATATGACTGACAGACAAGAACGGTTTGACCTAAAAATATAAAAATTTAAACTACTGCGGAAAAAAAGACACCTACATCTTGGATGCCCTTGAGGTAAGCTAAAACATACCAAAAATTAATTTCAAAGTGAACTATCCCTTTAAGATATGATCTTCCTTTTGATGCTCTTCTAACACTGTACCGGTCTCTTTTTGAATCACATCTAAATTATTGTAATATTATATGGTGTAACACGTATCCAAGCCATCTTGAAAAATGGCAGATTCTACAGAAGAAAGTTATACGTGTTATATCATGGGCAAATTATGATGCTCCCTCTGGTCCGCTTTTTTATAGGTATAAGCTTTTGAAGCTCGCTGAGTGCAACAGTTTTCAAAATGCTTGTATTATGTATAACGTAGTTTATAAATTGCATCCAAAACTTTGCCATCTCATTCCAGTCACCTCGTCTACTCATGACCATAACACTAGAAGGAGAACTCTATTACGAGGGAAAAAGCGTAAGCTGAAGTGTACTAGCTTTAGTATAGCATGTAAGGGTCCTGGGATCTGGAATGAGATTGACAATTCTATAAAGGAACTACCTTCTCTTGATATATTTAAAAAGCATTTTAAACACAAATTGTTACAACATTATGCATGATAGACCCCATAAGGCTGAAGGTTTCATATTTTATTGACTTATCTGATTTTCTTTTTTGTGATGTTTGAATACCCCTATTATTGGATTTAGTTTGAGGGATGGATGAGATGTGTGATGTATGCTGGCTGGTGGGAGGATATTTTGTGGTGAATGATGTTGTTGGTGTGGATGGGTATTGGGTTGGTGGATTATTCTTTACTGTTATTAGTGCTGATTATGTGTCTTGAAGGGCCCTATTTATAAGCCGGTATGGCCGCTGGGGAGTCCTTTTTTACAGAATGGTATCTTCTTTAAATCTGTAAATATGAACTTGTTGTGTTCTGTGAATAAACAAACAAACAAACAAATATAAATATATATTTATAAATAAATTCAGCTGTGTCATCAAGGGAATATACATTTTTAAATTCATTCAAATAGAAAACAGTTATTTTTAAATTGTAATATCAACCTTGGTGAGCAAGAGTCTTATCTTCAACTGTGGATGAAGATACATTTTAATGTATCCAAACTTTTGACAGGTAGCCGTAGCTGTAGTATATACACAATCATTATATAATGTTTGTGTATATTAATGTGTATTCCTGTGATGACACACCTGAATTTTTTGCATCATTACTCCAGTCTTCAGTGTCACATGATCCTTCAGAAATCATTCAAATAATGATTTGCAGCAGAAACATTTCTTATTATTATTATCAATGTTGAAAACGGTTGACAAAAGAGACAATGATACCATTCAAACATTTGTGGTAAGATTAAAAAAATAGAGAAATAAATACTTTTAATGATGCATTCAATTGATAAAAGTGACAGTGAAGACACTTATGTTACAAAAGATTTCTGTTTAAGAATTTATTTTATAAATTAAAAATAAATAAATTGAATGCAAATAAATGCTGTTCATTGAACTGTCTATTAAAGAATCCTGAAAAAAGTATCACCATTTCCACAAAAATGTTAAGCAGCACAACACTGATAATAATAAAAAGAGATGTTACAGTACCTGTCAGCAAATCAGCATATTAGAATGATTTCTGAAGGATCATGTGACACTGAAAACTGGAGTAATGCTGCTAAAAATTCAGCTTTGACGTGACAAGAATATATATATTTTTTTTTTATTACAATAGAAAACAGTTATTTTAATAATTGTAATAATAATTCACAATATTACTGTATTTTTGTATGTTTTATATGGTAATGCTTTCATACATTTTTAATTCCAAAAACTATAATTTTTAGTATTTTACAGAAACATGACATTTATTGTCATGTTAAATTTATTTTTTCAGTTATAAAACATGATTTTTTACCTTAACATTTTAAAATGATTTCTTCTTTAAAATTATAAACAATTTATTTTTGTGATTACATTCCACCTACATTGATATCAAGATATGCATATTCAGAGGAGCATTGGTGGAGCAGAGCATGTGATCTGCACTTTTCACTGTCCATTAGACTCTAAATACTGGCAGGCAAGCCTACTGGCATGCCTCACGCTGTTTGTGTGTGTGTGTGTGTGATTTCCAAGGCCATGGGAGTGTTTTCCAAGTGCTTGCTCTTCCATGAGCACACCTGAGCTCTACGGCTGATGCGAAGCCTCAGGTTGCGCCGTGTCGAGAGCCGTTTAGGGTAACCATGCACGACAATGCTGCCTTCAAACGTGTTTTTCTGTCACTAACTCTCTTTTTCTGCTCCATTCTCACAGAACCATTCACTCTACAGTTCGAGCTATAGCAGTCCTCTTCATCTTGGGCTTACATTAAACTCATTTACTTGGGTTTTTGAAGACATGACAGGGACGTTCTGAGGTTTTCAGGAATCGGAGATTGATTTGCCTGTGCTAACAGACAGCATGCTGAATATCCTGATATCCTCACTGCTCGATGCGGATCGTAACATGCGATGGAGGAGGATTGAGCGATTGTCCTCGTTGGCAGTATTTATCATTCTATTTCTTTGTGTTTTTTTTAATGTGTTTCTTGGGTTCAGTGATAGTCAGGATTCCTGGTAATTAGATGTGTTTGTGTTTCAGTTCATTTTAAGTTATATCTGGTCTAGTCATTCATGGCTTCTCCCATGCAAATATTTAATCATCATCCCTTGTAACATGTTTAAATTTTATGTGGAGACGGCACTAAGAATTTTGATAATAAATGTATAGGTTTTTTAATTTCTTTGTGGGCTTTCTATTGGTCATTTTTTCTTAATTGTTTTATAGCTCTTTCCTATCACTCACTTGTTTTCCCCTCTGATTCCTGAAGCCTAGTTATGGGAGAATGTGACCTCTTACACCAAGTTATTTTTAGTTTAACCCTCTGGTCTGGTCTATGACAAGAATTTATCCTGCAGCATGACTAATCCAAAATATCCTTAGCCTCTCCCCTGGACCTGTCTGTCAAGTATTTGTGGAATTACATCTACAATGACTGGCCTTATGACCATTAGCCGATGTTAACTTAATAGGGAACACAACCTTCAGTGTAAGATTTGGTTTATTCAGATTACAATTTTAAAGTTTTGTCTTTTTGACTGTGCTGCAGCCGGTGCCATGGTAACCATTGTTTTAAACGTGTTGAACTATATTGATATGTCTGATTTGCGGTACTGAGTTTAAATGGATCTTCTTTATCCTCGGTTTGGCTGTTTTCAGAAATTCTGAATGATGGTTACAAGAACTGGAGAGTAGAGAGATTTTGCTTCCTTTGTTACATACAGATTGCTTGTTGAAGGTAAATTAAACCATTTTACTCTCTTGTTTGCAGAACTACGGGAATACTTCAAGGACCTAAAGCATTAAATATTATCTCTGACAACTGAATGATTGATTAGGCTATACTCTTAAAGAGTTAATGATATATTGTGCATTTGTAAGTTTTTTTTTTATCAGTTGCAAACATGAGCTGACATTTTACAGTGAAAGGTACAGCCCATAATACTGATTTCAAAACAATACAAACAGCATTCTGAGGCCCTGTCCTATGGGAGGGGGCCCGGAAACCACAGGAAGCAGTTTGCATTGCAGCAATTATGTCCCATTTGGTTTCCTGAGTGGTTTGTTATCGACGAAAAAAACTCCATCTAAAGGTTAAACCACACAATCTCATAAGTCTACAAAACTAAAAGAAAGTGTAAGTTTTGGTAGGTATTATTAGTATGTTTAATAAGGATGTTGCTTTTGAACTGCATTACGGAGTCACTAAAAATCACTTAATTTCTGTATTTTATTTCTATTTCAATTTTATTAATCATTAGGCTATAAAAACTCCTAATCGTTTGACCAATATTTTGGAATCTTAGTTAAAAATAACTGTTTAACAGTCAATACATTTATTATTCTTTTTTTCTTATGTCAAAAAAATGTTTGTGTTAAAATACAGATGACTTCTCCTTAAACTTGTAACACCAAAAACAAAGCAGCGCTCAACAACTGTGTTCCACTTAACCTTGCTTTCCTCTCTCCATCCCATCCGCTCCCCGGTCAAAACGAAAAGATCAGGCACGGGGGCGTCCCTTTAGTTTCTATTTTTGCATCTATTGTTTGATGTAAAATAATCACAAATTTATCACATAACTCGCAAAATTAACACATTAAACCGCTGCATACACATACAGAGTTAAAATGACATATCTTGGATTGTGGCTCACCCTGTCCCGGTTTCCACCCCACCACCCCCGCAGAACTGTAATGGACCCTCCCAGTCAGACATGTCATGATTGTTGCTGGGAGAGGAGAGAAGCGAGGATCGAGCTCATCCGTTTCAAACTTCTACTGCTGTGGGACCTGTGCATTTCGCATAATCGATATTATTAAACTCTGTCTGGCGCGGTCGACTGTAGAACAGCAAGGTTTTCTTGATTCCTTTTAGTTTTTCAAAGAAAGAGACTATCGGCAGAGTATTCGCGTAGCTTCGGAAGTTTCACGCGCAATAATAATAGATGATGAACTTTGGACTGCTGGGTTTCTGTTGTGTTGTCATGTCTTTTGGCGGTCAGAAGAAATAAACCCGCTTTGCCCGGCGCTGTGGCGGCTGCTGGGCAGGACGAAGGAGGAATATATTTGGGGTGTAACTTTCGGTGTAGTGATATTTAAACTAAGGACTTCCAACTTGCTACGCCGGGAGCCAACAAGATATCAAAATGTCTGCTAAAGCTGCCATAAATAAGGTAGGAAATGATTTTTCCAAGCAGTTTGACGGTATACGAGACCTGACCCATTTAAGGTGCAATACACGTAACGTTAGAGAAAGACGAGTTCTCCACACGAATGTATCTTGTTTTCCTTCTAATCCACGTGAAAGCCAGAATCTTAAAGGGATAGTTCACCGATAATTCTGTCATCGTTTACTGGCCATCACGTTGTTTCAAAGTATGCGACTTTCTATCTTAAGTGGTAGAACTCCAAAGGTAGAATGACAGTCTCACTCAGTCACTATTCACTTTCATTTTATATAGAAAATGATGTGATGAAAGACTGCCATTCTGACTATGTGACTAACATCTCAATTTGTGTTCCTTTAAGATCATTGGACAATTAAAAAGCGTTTTAGTGAATATTGATCGCTGGAAGAGTTTGCGATTCGTTAGGAACCTGTTGATTAAAAATGGCACTTAAATGGCTTTCTGCCAGTACTTAGGCTGCTTGTGTCGAAGTGCTGTGAAATTATTGCATTTTCCCTGCAGTAACTTTTCTAGCGTCATTGAATATTGTAGACCAACTGTCGACCAACTAATATTAGACCAACTGTCGATAATGCGCACACAGGGGAATCCAAAACGTAGATAGTTTATGTTTGTTGTCTGAAAATTGTGGGCAGGAGTTTGCATGTGGTTTTTTTGAGAGAGACGTGTTTTTTCGTGGGGTGCGTGTTGAAAGTGGCTCATCGCGAAGTACAATGGTCTACATTATGTTTGTGTATGTGTTTATGCTGCTCTTGAGTTGGCTTCCTGTTCCACTGTACTGTGCGAGAAGCATATGAAAACAGGAATGTGTACAGGACATTCAGTTATTCAGGTTTGGTGAGTTTCTCTTGATGAGGTGAAATGGTTACGTGATGATGTAATGCAGTGGTGTGTATTGACATTATATCCTGGAAATATTTCGCACTAAGAGCATTTCATATGTAGCCTATTATGATTTATTAGATCAAAAATACAGTAAAAACAGTCATCTTGTTAAATATTATTACAATTTAAAATACCTGTTTTCGATTTTGAATTTTATTTTATTCCTGTGATGCAAAGTTGAATTTTCAGCATCATTACTCCAGTCTTCAGTGTCACATGATCCTTCAGAAATCATTCTATGCTTATTTGCTGCTTTAATATTTCTCATGATCAAAAACAGTAGGCTAGTTCTGCTTAATATTTCTGAAACCGTGATTCAGGATTAGGCCTATAGAGAGATCAAAAGAAGAGCATTCATATGAAAATGGAAATATTTTGTAACATTTGTGAATGTCTTCACTGCCACTTTTGATCAGTTTACTGCACCCTTGTTTACATTCTTTCAAAAAATGAAAAGTTTTGAATGGTAATTGGTTTAAATATATTTAAGTTTATGTATTAACTACAATACTAGTAATTATTCATGGTAGAAAGTCCTTAGTTTAAGTTATTGGTATTTTTCATCGCTAGATCCTCTAGTTAGTATTACTGTTTATCCCTAAATAAACCTACTACAAAAGCTGTGCTTGAGAAGACATGGCTATGTTTTTCCAGGAGGAACTATTTATCTTGTCTTTTTGAGGTGTGGATCTGTCTGGATGACCTTTTTTTTGTGCCCTAAAGTTTTGCGCGATCTCCCTAGGGACCTTGTTTCCTCTGTAAGACATTGTCTCGTCTCTGTATCTGCTGTTGTTTGTTTTGTTCGTTCTTTCTTTCATTCGTTCGTTCGTTCGTTCGTTCTTTGTAAATACAGAGACTTCATGTGGATGATTACATTTTCATTAGGTATTTTGGAGAAGTGTAAATGGACTATACTATATACTCTGTTTGGGATTATTAGTTATTTATCGCTGAATGGTTCCAGCACAGCCCACAATAGTGACCTGTGGCTCAAGCTTTAAGAAAGCTCACAGAGACAAAAGTCCTTTATGTGTCTTCAACGACACCACATGTATTGCATGGCTACTGCTCACCCCGTTCCTCTTTAGGGCTTCTTTATGACTTTTACTTTTGATAGGAATTTTTTTTTTTGTATGCATTTGTTTTAATTAGGCCTGTCATAACTACTTTTTGTTGGGTGTTATATTGTCACAGAAATAATTGCGATAAACGATATTGTCATTTTAAAACCATTTTATGCCACTGATTATATAGCCTAATCATAATATAACAGCATAATAATGCAAGTAGGTCTACACACTTTCAAATGACAACAAACTCTTTAATTCTTAAGAATATTTGGATACTGGAATTGAAGTGTCAAAAAAATTAAATGTCCTGAATAAACAAAAAAACTTCAATAATAGAAACGGATATTTCCTTGACCTTCTTTTCTCAGTAAAGGTGCACACCTTTGCTGAAAAAACACAAACCATTACTTAGCAGTCAGATGTCCATATGAAAAAAGGCGTGTTTTTAAAAAGTTGTTTATAAAACAGCGTCGATATGCTGCAAAAGACATGAGCCCAATGGTCAAACACGTCCGTCTAGCACGTTTACATAGAAAAACAATACAGTGAAATGCAAAATATGCGTTCTCTGTGAAAATTAACTAGACACTCTCGACTGCCGTGTCCTCTGTGAAACGGCCTTAACGCTAGCTGAGCCTGTGAGTGAACATCGACAGGTGAAAAGACAGGCATCATTTGAGGAGTTATAGTGTTTTCCTGACAACTACAGACAGACAGTTTGGAAGAATAAGTCAAAATGCACTCAGTTTCAAAGCCGCAATCCGCTGTTTTGGTGCAAATAAATGTGACACTGCGAAATGGTGCACATTTTAAGCACACGCTCTGTGTATGGAGGAGCTGCCTGAGCCCCGCTTTCGCTTCCGACGAGGAGAGCAGCGCGATCTGCAAAATGTTGGTGACATAAATTTTTATGTAAACATAATGGGCAATATGTTATCGAAAACTATTAAATATTACGTCACCAAAAATTATCGAGGTCCAAATATCGTGCCATAAGTCGATATATTGATTATCGTGACAGGCCTATAGTTAATATTGGGTTTTTTATTGAGAAATAAATTACAATGAAGTCATAATTTCTTTTTTACATGTTTAACAGCAAAATTAAAAATATTTTTTATTTCACCATTTCATTTGAATCACCGTGTCACCATTTGTTACTGATTGTTAGTTTGTTCTTGCATAGAAAACTTCTTGTTAAACTGGACTGTCTCACTCTCACAACCTCTCTGACAGTATCTGACTTTTTTGATTGACACCATGCCATATTTGTTCTTGAGTAAATAAGCAGTCTATACTTCAGGGAAAATATTAATTAGATCTAGAAGCAACTTATCTAGTGTCCCATTTGCATGAAAATTAAGGCATTTAATATGGAACACTACATACAGCCTTGATCGTCTGTCTGTCCCATGCAGAAAATACAAGAGAAAATGATTTGTATTAGGCCTAATGCTATAAATAAGCCCCTCAAGCTTGTATTCATAGTCAAAGCAGAAAGAGCGAGCAAGAGAAAGCTCTTGTCCTCCGTTTCTGTTCTGGAGAGGTTATGTTAATTACTGCTGGAGCCTCTGGCCCTCTTTGAGAGCTTGCAGAATGGGTTTTTTAATCATCAGAGGACAAACATATCTCTACTTTATTGCTGTACCACACATACTAGAAAAGAGGAGGCATGCAGTTACAATTTTCTCTGCTGGAGAGGGAATGTTTGTTTCTTAGTCTATAACTCTAGTTTTTTGCATCATGGAGAAATCTGAAGATAAAACTGTAAAAGTCAAAATCTGGCAGTGTAATGTGCCGTTTACAGAGTCCTGTGTGCCGCTCAGAGCCAATCAGACTCGAGTGCCTGTGTTGTTGGAAAGCTTGAGTGGTTCCCATGGTGAGGAACAGCACTGGGCTCCTGGTGCACCTCCGCCACAGGGCCTATATCTTAGTGCAATAGTGTTATATTACAGTATTAGTGCATGTTAGCTGCCCCTTATCTCTCATTCTACTGTCACCAGTTATGATGGATTGTTTATGATGTTTGAAAGTGATATATCTGTGTTTAAAAGTATAAATAAATTGCAAAGCCCAATTTGTTGTCATTTCCACATTTCTTCTTAGTTTAATGCTTAGCTAATGAGGACTTAATTAGGCTGTACCCTTCTGTCACCCACTGTTAGCCCACCCCCCTCAGTCCTCCCCACTGGGCTTTCAGTGTTCTGGAACTGTCTGAGGCAGCCTGTACAAGGCTTAGATCTTCACTGCATGTGACAGGAGAAAGCACAAGTTTATGTGTGATCCTCTGCATGTCAACTCTTCGGTTTCTGTATGGTAGCCAGTAAGTTTGCACAGCATTTTAAGAGTGGTCCAGTACACAGCGGGGCAGCTGTAACAGAAGAACATACTAATTTTAGGCAACATGATCAGCTACAAAATTAATTTCAAACACAAATTTGATTGTCCTCACGAAACGAAATTCACAAACACAAATTCAATAACAACAGTGTGGAAATTATTAGCAATGCTAACATAACAGCAAAGCTGATGTTTTCTGTTAGTTTAAGCACAAACTAAGAAAAGTAAAACCAACCTTTAGCCTAACGTTTCAATAATTAAATTAAACTAACTGAATCGCGGCGGCTATCATTAGCCTAGATAAAGTGCCACCAAATGGAACATGTGTGTTTACGGTGTATTACGGCAGTGTTGTCGGATATCATAAAATTTAAGGCGACTATCGATAAGATATTTTTTAAATATCGCCCAGCCATAGTGTATACACGTGTGTGTGTGTGTGTGTGTGTGTACACCTACTTAGGGAGAAATTTGCACCCAGAAGTGAGCTAAATCTGATAAAACCTCCTCTCAAGGACTTTCTCATTTGTAAAAATTTTATAAAGTAAATAAAGTTTTTTTAGTTTTTTTTGTAAAAGTGCAGAAAGTTTTCTGTGAGGGTTCGGATGTGGGTTAATGCTAGGTTATAGCATTTATAAAACGAGAAATCCATGTAATATCCCCATTTAGACAACTATTTAAACGTGTGTGTTAGGACTTCATATTTCACTTGAGGACATGAAATGAATGAACATGCAATGAATGGAAAAATATTTGATGTATAAGTATATGATTAAATTGGTGTGTGTGTGCTGCTTGAGTTTATTGATTAGTTTATCTCTTAATCACTCTGCAATGAAAACTGTTAGTGGAGCCTACTGTGTAACCTGTTTATTTTTTATTTTTTTTATAAAATTGACATTAGAGGCTTTTAATGGGGTCATGTTGTATGTTTTTTTTTCTTAAAGGGTTAGTTCACACAAAAATCTGTCAGTAATTACTCACCCTCATGTTGTTCCAACCCCTAAAGACTTTCGTTCATCTTTGGAACACAAATTAAGATATTTTTGATGAAATCTGAGAGCTGGTTCACTTCATAGGTATGTTATTGGAACTTGCCGGCCCAGAAAAGTTAGTAAAGACAATGTTTAAAATAGTCCACGTTTTTGATAACTATTTTCAAATAAATGGGCTTGACAAAAATTATTTAAAAAAATGCTTTTTAAAAGTAAACTTCAGCTGCTCATTCCTAATAGTCGGATCCTTCAGAAGGATTAGCAGAGCTGTAGGTGCTACACAGAATCAGAAAGAGTGCAAGGTTTGGTAGATCCTCCCATATTTTACTTTTAATGTTAATTCTTCTGGTGTTTGAGTAATATCTATTCTACTTCCATTGCATTACCTTTGCACTATTGCATTATCGTGATTAGACCGGTTTCTGAACACTGTTTTCATTGTTTGTGTGTAAATGTGGGCTGGCATTTGATAATGTATTTATTATCTGTATAACATCAGTAAGTTGTTGTTGTGGAACAAGATATTTTTGCTGCTGCTTAGTTTCAATAAATTGTCTTTTCCATTGGGGAAAATGTTTTGTGAAATTTCTTTTTGAAAAATTAGTGTTTTCATAATAAATCAATTTGTTTTATCTAGGGCTGTCTCTAAAGATTATTTTGGTAATCGAGTATATTTTGACAAATGAATCGAGTCATCAAGTTTTTTGGGGTGGTAATAAAATAGTGAACAAAAGTGACTTAAAAACAATAATAATGAGGCAATATTATTTGGTTCAAATAAAGTATCAAAAGCAAGTAATCAAATGGTTTTATAGAACAACACTGTTAAAATACATATAATATACATAAACAATCAACTTACATTATATATTATAACTACTAATGCCTGCAGAGGGCCTAGTGATTGTTACACTTTACAGCAGATCAAATCCTTGTTTAATATTGGCCAAAAGATATTTAATTAATCACTTAATCTTTAATCACTTAATCTTTAATATTTGTCCTCTTCTTTACGATAGAAATGCTACAGACACCGTCATTTCTTGAATGAATTTGTGGGCATCAAAACATGCAAACTTAGTGAGGGTAAAGCTTTTAGGCCTATTTTGAAATCGCAATGAGCAGATGAACGTTATAAGTAACCCAAACTCACAGAATATGCAGAGATGGAGTCTCTGCCTTTGTTACACTGACTGAACTAATGATCGTTGTGACGGAGGTGAATCAGTCAAAACTAACTTTAGCTGGACAATAACTTTATTCTAGAGCTGCTGTAAGGCCAAAACAAGGTCTGTTGCTTTAGTTTCCTATTATCACTGTAAAGCTGCTTTGAAACAATCTAGCGCTAGGCTATATGAATGAAGGTGACTTGACTTTGTGATTTCACAATAGCACTATAGTATGGCTTTTAAATGATTTTAATACATTGTGCAGCCTTAGAAAAGGTCTAATAATTCTCGTCCGTGGAATGTGCCACTTCAGGCATTTTGCCGGTTACTCGACACAGGTCAATTCTAATCGAGGATTTTTTTATTTTGAGTACTCAAATTTAATCGAGGAATTGTGACAGCCCTAAAATTGGATCTATTGTGATATGATAAATAACTGTTTTACCCTTCAACCCCTTTTCTGTTTTTCCCAGAGATTTTCCATCACGTTTATCAGTGCTACTTGATATACACCAATCTGGCTGAGAGAATGGGGCACATACAAAAAAATCTGCTTTAATCTGAATCACATGTCGGGTCTTAGTGAGCCTTCTTCTCTCAACCATGATAACAGAGCACTACAGGAGATTGTGGGCTACAGTGACCCAGACGCTCACTCAGCACGGCAAATTCCTTCATGTTACCTCAGCTTGAAATGGCTGAATATTTCAAACAGTTGCTGCCCATGTCTAGCTCTGTGTCTTCTGAACGTATCCATAGAGTAAGTCGCATTGATAAGGTGGATCATTTTCAACGGTATTGCCCCCTGTATAATTGTTGTTTAAGCGATGGCTAAATGCAGACTGAGCTTGAAGAGATTATAGACCTCACAGCATTTATTTACCTCTGAGACTGAGATGGCTGTATTTATTTGATAATAGTCTGTTATTATTGTATTGTGTGTGCATAATGATAGTGATCGCTGCTAGATTTGGTGTGTTTGTGGGAATGGAGTGTGTGAGAGTGTTGGGATAATGATGGTCTTCTTTTGGAGGTTTGGTTTGTGTGTGAGTCAGTGGATTAGTGGTGCTGTGGTTTTTATGTGAATGCACGGTCCTGAAAGGGGGCGATCACTCTTTTGAAGATACTGTACGTGACGAGCTCACTGCCACACGAAAAAACTCAGTTGTAAAGCTCTCTTAGTAAACTCTGTTTGTGTTTTTAGTGGGTGTTTTTTCTTGGCTCCTCTGTGTCTGTTGGCGGTCCAGATTTCCATTAGCACTGACGTCTCAGACCCTGACCCAGGTCCACTGATCTCAGCTTTGCTGTGTCCACGGCACAAAGCAGGTTAGCTGAGATCTAGTCTGTTGTTATGGAGCTGGGAAACTCTAGAAGGCTGTTTTGATGATAATGCTTGAGCAATTTCCTTCACTTTTGTTGTGCCCCATTAGCTTTAAGCAGCGGTTCTAGAGTATTGCAGATACTGTTGTGACTGTGAGCAGACTTAATTTGACTTTCGACTTCTCTCTTGAGCTATTTTAATTGAAAATTTAAATTTTATTATATTTTTGTAGATTTGTAGGAGGGTCTTGTATATCAGTATAAACAGTATTTTTACTGTATTTTGACTTGAATATGAAGTTCTACAACTTTTTGCCTTTCTCTATTATCTTTCTGTCTTCATTGATGTTACATTGTGTCTAAGAATCACCCCACGTTTTCATTGACTTGTGAGCTGAATGATCAGGTAACTTACATAATCTTCCCAAAATTAAATACTTAAAAACTAGGTGTAAATAATGCTTAAGGGGATTTACCTCTAGTTTTGAGAACATATTTTAATATCCAAAGTAAATATTTCAGCATATTTAGGCCACACTGAACTAGGTTTCATTTGACAATCATCAGTTTTAATAATGAATAAAATGAATGTGAAATCCATAAATACATAATGATATAAATAATTGATAATTATAAATAAATAATATTTATTTCAGACAGAAAGGGAAATAATTGCATATGCCTCATTGGGCATTCCATTGCAGATTTAGTGTATTATAATGAGTCCTCTAGTTTTATGCAATCTGGTTTTGTTTTGCTTCAGTCTAGACAGACTGAGTTTGTGTTGAGAGTTGAGACAAACTTCATGAACTTTTTGTGTTAAGAAAATTATCCCACCCCTGTTGCAGCTCTTGGTTCAAGATCATCAGTTCTAAGGGGAACTCCATTTTCTTGCATGCTATTTTTGTCTCTATGGTAATTAAAAAAGTAAAGTTTACTCATTATTGCGTTGCCTTTTTAATTACAGAAAAGTTTTAGTAAAATAAATCTAAACTTAATCCATACATGGAATGCCATGTATTAGGGCTGCACGATTATGACAAAAATCATAATTGTTGATTATTCCCTTGAAATTGTAATTGCGATTTATTAATTATGATTATCCTAATTTACATTGAATGATGTTTTGAAGAGCTTTATGCCATTGTTTGAAGCGACTGCATGCCATTTTGTTATATCAGAATACAAGCTCAAAACACTCTTCCTGAAAAACTTTTTTTTCGCATTTCTATAGCATTAAGCCTCAAATCCCAAATATATTTATTTATTTATTAAAAGAAGCCAAACCAAAGTAAAAAAACAACAACCTTAAGATAAGCTGTAGAAAGAAAGAAAAACGCATCTTAAGCACACAGAATATTGTAAGTGAACTTTTTTTGTGTAATTGCGCCTTTAAACGATTACATAATTGTGCTAAATGACTAAATGTAAATGTGACATCCGTAATTGTAATCACGATTACAAATTCGATTAATTGTGCAGCCCTACCATGTATACATTTTTCAGGATTCTTTGATGAATTGACAGTTTTATTTGAACAGCATTTATTTGAAACAGAATTCTTTATAAATGTCTTTTACTGTCGTTTTTATTTGTCAATTTAATACATCCCCGCTGAATAAAAATGTTAATTTCTTTGAATGACCCAAAACGTTTGAACAGTAGTCCAGGATCCCAACCTGCTGTTCTAAGCAGGAAAGGGTTAGCATTTCACGGTGTAAATATTTGAGGGATAATGCTTATTATATATTATCAGTATATAATTATATGGACTCATAGACTATATTATTATATTCAGGGGAGGCCCTAATTAATCCTGTATATTAATTATGCTGTAGTGGTGAAGGGAATTAATCTAGTGTTAGCTGCACCTCATTAACTCTCTGGCTGTCTATCTTGGGCCACAGAACAGGCATTGTGGTGCAGAATGCCGCCTGTAAGAGCTTGGGAATTCCTTTGAGTGAGCTCGGACTGGTCACGTGACCCCCGGCTCGGAGGCCTGTCCGGGGAGACTGCGGTTTCTGTGGGTCTTGGATATAAGCAGCACCAAGGTGTCCTATTTATCCCCCTCTTTCTGCTCTCACTCATCATTTTGCCCCTGTCCTCCCTTTGTTTCTTTTTCTTTCACTCTCTCTCTTACTCACACCCTGACAAAGGCACCCCCTGCTGAATGAGGCCGTAGTTGTACAGTTACACATCATTGTGGTTTTGTGTGTGTGTGTTTTGCATCACAGACTCTGGCTATGGAATTCAGATGTGGGAACAACCTCGTTTCGGTCATCAACACAGAGCTCAGAACAAGGACGTTGCAACACAACACATTATCTAAAAAATAAGACCACCTCCTTTTAATACCAGCTGTAAACAGGGCCTGGATGAGCTCACAGATTCTGTAACATCATTTATCAGTTCTGTGAGGATATGTGCAATCCTAACAGGACTTAGTTTAACATACAACAACAAACCATGGTTCACAGCAAAACTCAGACAGCTTCATCAAAAAAGAAGATGCCTACAGACGTGGGGACAGAGTCTTGTATAATCAGGTCAAAAACACATTGACAAAGGAGATCAGAGAAACTTCGAGAAACTACTCTGGACAGCTGAAAAAAGTTTTCAGCCAACGACCCTGCATCAGTGTGGAAAGGCCTGAAAGATATCACCAATTACATGACACTATCCCCAGCACTGTGTCGAATCAACAACTGGCTGATGATGACCTGAATGAGTTTTATTGAAGGTTTGAAAAAACCTGGTGTCTGACGGTCTCTCTGCACAGCCATCAACACCTCCAGCAAACCCCCTCTCCCCTCCTGCACTTCGGATCAGTGAAGAGGATGTGTGTCCGGTCTTTAGGAAACAAAAGACAAGGAAAGCACCAGGCCTAGATGGTATTTCACCAGCCTGTCTAAAAACCTTTGCTGACCAGCTCGCCTTCATCTTCTCACAGATCTTTAACAGATCACTGGAGATGTGTGATGTCCCTTCCTGCTTCAAACGTGCCACCATCATCCCCATTCGAAATAAACCCAAAATTGCTGGACTTAGTGACTACAGACCTGTTGCCTTAAAGGGATAGTTAACTTTGAAATTAAATTTTGGTATGTTTTAGCTTACCTCAAGGGCATCCAAGATGTAGGTGTCTTTTTTTCCGCAGTAGTTTCAATTTTGATATTTTTAGGTCAAACCGTTCTTGTCTGTCAGTCATATAATGCAGGTCTATGGTCACTGTCTCAAAGAGCATGCACAGAGTCCAAATTAAAACAATTCCCCGTCGTCCAAATTAAACAATTCCCCATCGTAAGTACACATTGATGGCCTAAGACACGAAACGAGCGGTTTGTGTGAGAAAACGAACAGTATTTATATCGTTGTTACCTCTTGTACACAGCCACGTCCAAGTGATCTGAGAGCGCGGGCGGGTATAGATATATACAATAGAAGTCGCCTTGGCTACTGCAGTTCATTGGAACGAAACATATATATATATATATGTTCAGCATTCATTTTTAGGATTGTTGGTTAGAATGTTGGCTTCATTCTAGGGGTGACCCCGAATAGTCGAAGATTCGATGCTTCGATAGGAGGAGCCTGATTCGACTACCGATCTCACGGTCGAATCTTCACAGACGTGTTATGAAACGAGGATCATGCCACTTTGGCTATATGAGGGCGCTCAATGTCTGATTTCACATAGAACTAGCTTTTATGTCAATACGTTAATATTCAGCCTATTATGATAATGCTTTAGGCCTATATAAAAATGTGCAAAGAAAGAAGCTTTTAATAAATATTTTTTAACGTGCGTGTGCGTGAATAAATCCAAACACCCCGTGACAGATTTAAGTTTCACTTTCAATCCGTGACCGACAGAGGAGCGTCTTCGCGGCAAAGATTTAAATCTTTAACAATGTCTGGGATAAGAAAATCTAAAGTGTGGATGTACACCATCAGAAAGGATATTCTCCAAGGCTGGATTTAGCATCAGGAAAACCATGATCGCACTTCTGCCGGCCAACGTTAACATGTTTCACGCATAGACTGGGTTTCACGTTAGAATGTATTTTATCCGCGCGCACAATTTGAAAAGACTCCAACGGACAGACAGAGTGAAAGACTTTCAGGATTTGTTCTCTCGATCAGGTATAGGGTACAAGTGATTTCAAAACTTTTCAGCCGGTTCTAATTTTATTTTTGGATGCTGTGAACATTTTTAGCTAAAAAGACTGCCACTCCAGTTTAGCATTTATTGTTGTTTCTGCAGTTAAAAAGACAAAGTTGAAAATTCTGGCTACTATCGTTATTTTAATAATTTCTTAAATTTTTTTTTATTTATTAATCTGTCAGGGTTATCTAATCTAACTATTTGTGGCTTGTGTTTTGAATATATGTTCCCCTGCACTTCAGGCATTTTGCACACATTTGCTCCTCATCCTGTGACTTGATTCTGATTTATTTCCTTTTGTATTTTTATTTATTAGAAAGGTATATTCTGTTCTAATTTAATTTAGTAAATTAATTGTTTATTTTTTCGGTGCATCGATGTTGTGCTGTAGGCTGGCCTGCTCGCACAGGTAATTTAGCCGATTTAATTTGATTTGCATGTGAAATGCAAATCTGCAGTGTGGCCTTTCTGGAGTTATTTATGTTATCTCTTAGTTTTATTGATCAAAAATGTTTTTATACATTTTCTTCTATATCTTTGTGTGATTTTCTGTACATCGCGGCTTTGAAACGTTAAAGCCCCGCCCCCAGCCCCAGCCCCACCCCCATATACATGATTCGACTATTAGTCGACTATAGGCAAGACATGACGATTCTGATTCGACTATGAAAATCCATAGTCGGGGACAGCCCTACTTCATTCATTTAAGTATTTTAACTCCAATTATCATAATTTAATGATAAACAAATTGGGGAGTTGAATTTAGTTTTTTTTTAGACAAACATCATCACAGTCCAGTCAGAGAGAGAATGATAGAAAGAGAGAGTGTGAAGGGCCTTGGCTTCTTATCAGCACATTCCTGCCTTGTGGTTTTGTGTGTGTGTTGGCAGATAACTCTGTGAGAGCTCATTGGGTCAGTGCAGCGCTGATTTAAAAACTCCTGTGGCAAGGCCAGAATCTGTGGCCTGGTTATCGTCCCTGACCTGCCAGTTCTTTGCCACTGCAAACTTAAAATAAAATAGAGAGAGAGATAATGTAGTCAATGCATACATCTTTACCATTATGCTTTATACTAGAAGGTTGTTGACTCTAGGGGTGGGTGAACTGCTCTTGAGGAAGTCTTACACTTTGGTAAGTATACAGGAAAGTATACTTGAATAGTTTGCACGCTGTTCCGACTATTCTCTGTGCTGTCAGCTCAGAGATGTTTGGTTGAGTTCAGATGACCTTGCTATGAGGTTGCCTGTAAAACTGCAGCAATAAAGCATGCTCACATGCTCGATGCTGAATGGTTGAATGCTGGGAAAGAGAAGGTTTTATCAGAGAGTCTTGCTTGTGTAAACGCATAACAGTTAGTCGGACAGTTAGATGCTAAGCGGTGAAGACCGAGTTAGTCATGAGCTGTGTTTCCACTGTTGGGTCAAAAGCGAGCGTGCCAGTCGTGTTTCCACTATCACTTTCGGGGCTTGATCTGGCCTTGTCTGGGCTTCCTCTGGGTCAATGGCCAGGGGTTTTGGCCCGCGGAATACCTTGGTCAAAAGCGGGCCAACTGGGGCTTGAGGAGTGGTCATGAACAAAGGTGGAGAGGGTCAACACAGCTGCTCATTTCCCATGTTATCATACCAGAAATGATCGCTCAAAAGACAAACGAGGTGCGGGAGTATTTTGAATTAGAAATCAAACGGAAAAGTTTTATGTAAGCTGTGCCATTTCAAACTGGCATAATTCCACTAGAGCCACGCGTAACCATATTCAGCACATGCACGTAGGTGTGATGCAGATGCAAATGCAGATTACAAAAACTGAGCTTCAGAATCAGAATGAGCTTTATTCGCCAAGTGTGCGGTGTTTAGCTGCATTTATTTTGAGATTTGACTGTTTGATTTATAGATTAAGTGTTTCAAATGGATCATATAGGCTATACACACACAAGTCTTTAGAGGGGTTGTTACTTTTAGGTTAGTCGGTTACAAAACTTCCGTTTAAACAACTGTCAAATTAGTCGATGCGCACACCCCTTAGTTTCCACAACAATTTTAAGCAGCACAACTGTTTTCAACATTGATAATAATCAGAAATGTTTCTTGAGCAGCAAATCGGCATATTAGAATGATTTCTGAAGGATAATGTTGAAGGATCTTTTTTTGGGATAAAATTGGCCACGAGTGTAAAATATATTTTTTAACTTACATTAGTTTAATCTAGGCTGCTGTACTGTATGTTTGGTTTATGTTGAAGTGCTTGGGACATGGCATTTAATGACGAGACTTTGTTTTTAATCATGCTCATAATAAAAAAGAAAAAAATAATTATCCAATACCAATTTATCAGTTATGAGCTTTCAAGTATAAAGATTTATCGGTTATATTGGTATCAGTCAATATGTTCATATCGGTGCATCCCTTAACTTAAAAGTAAAAATATAAATGTCAATTACAACATTTACAGGTACACAAAGCTTCACTATTACAAAAAATCCCGTTATAATCAATGAAGCTCTAGCTACGATGTGAAATGAATCTCTTATTGACATTGTGTTTATAATCTGTTGTTTATAATGAAGAAGATTCGTGAGCATGCAGAACTTGTGCTGAACAAAAACACTACAGTTTTGAGTGATTCTGACTAACTTAAATTAGGGGTGTGCACGAATAGTCGAATATTCGATCTGAAATTTTTCTAAATATAAAAATACTATTCGTATTTTACTACGTTGCTTTGCTCGCTGTAAATGCAGTGAATCCATGATAAATCCCAAGCAGACAAACTAAATACACTTATATAATTACATTTATAATTAAATACACTGGCTGGTGCTGTGTACCGTGTTAACAAGTGGATTGTTTTTTATCACAATGTCGTCGTCTGCCTCGCAAAGTTTGGAATTACGTGGATGAAAATGATCTTACTAAATGGTCATAAAATGCAATTACTTTTGATCAAAATAATTAATGAAACTGAGTTATCATAATATCACCAGCACAATGAGAAATCGCTTGAAATCCAAACACCAGTCGAATGAGGAAAGACTCTGTCCATCACTGCACAACTGCAGGTAAGCGCAGATGTACCCCGAGTGAGCCGAGATGATACCTTATCAGATAACAAAATGATCTTGAGATCTCGACATATGCTTCCTTTAAGTTTCGTAGAGGAAGACAGGTTTAAGAATAAAAAACACAAAATGCTGTTAGAAACTTAGCCTGACACACTGTTATCATTGTGTCTCTGCAACGTCTTTCTGTATGGTAATTGGCGCAGTCTGCTTTATTAGCATTTTTTCCTGTTTGCGCTGCTTGAGCTTAAATGCTTTTGTTCTCTATATTTTTTGTTTACACAATTTACTCACGTTTTCAACTAAAACGAATCCCTTAAAATATAACGTAAGCTTGTTGTGTATATTGCCTAATTCTAAGCTTGTTCAGAAGTGGTAACAAACTTGATGAATAAAAAAATAACGTCTTTCTCGTAAAACGTCATTTAAATAAATGAATATTCGAATTTTAGTTATTTTATGAGCCCAAATATCTGAATACAATATTTTTGAAAAATGCCCATCCCTAACTTAAATCTGATTGGCCATTGGGTTCACAAGCTCAACAGATATTACTACAACTTCTACAGTGGCCCTAGTAAAAAGTTAGTCTGGAGCCTGAAAGCAGCTGCCTATTAGTGGGTACCGAATATACACGGTACTCTGTACTACATGTAGTACAGAAATGCTGGTATCGTCACATTTAAAAAATGTCAGTACTGACTTAGTACCGAAGTACCAGTACTTTTGACAACCTTACTGCATTGGAAAATGGACGAGTGTGGCATGAGAACAGTGTCTATTGCGTGAGTCTGAATGCGTGAGAATTGGCATCCCTGGATATGGCACCTTTTTTTGATAGTTATGTTCAACTTTCCCACACTCTGGTTTGACTTTGTTTGCATTCCGAAGCTCTGTGTTTTCTTCTATTGGGTTGCATCCAGGAGGGCTGCATAACAGTTTTGCGCTTTAGTGTCCCACTGGTCATACCGTGTTATTGCAGTTCCTTAAATTCGGTCATTTGAGATCAAGTCTATTCAACATCAAAAATATTTATCGCCAATTTTTTTATGTCAACGTTGTCGATAATGTTGACTAACCGTTCTAGCCCTAACCCCTGAGGTATTTTATGCTGTTTTGCTTCACTTGAGTTGTTCTTTACATGCCTATTTGTTCTTTGCCTATTATCTCTGACTTTGTGTAGTGAGACTTTACAGGTGCTTGTAGATCTACCAAAAATGTTCACATTAGGCATATTGCGCAAATCATTCAGGAAGCTTTCTCAAGATGCCAGACACATAAGTTGCGAGATGGAGGTCAGTCTCCTCTCCTGTACTCCTGTATGTTTGTGGTTTGCTGGACAGCCTTTCTCAGGTTGTGAGGACCTTTAAGAGAAGCGTTGTGGAGATTAACTTTTTAATCCTAGTGCAAAGGATTAGAGGTTTTATATTTTTATTTCTACTTCCTCTTTGCACATCAAACAGTCAGTCTGTCTGCTGTGGTAGTTAAAACCACACTTTCAAATAAGTGTGTGATGTTATTATTTGCAGCTCAATTTGTCAGTCCATAAGTATTTATCTTAAGTTTTTAAAAATATATATTTTATTAACCGTATTACTAAACTAATTATATAAAACTATGCTTTAAGTGCCATACTAATAAACTGGTTCTATGCCTTTATTCTGTCATTAAAACGGATAGACACAGATCCAGTCAGGGATGGGCAACGTCGGTCCTTGGCTGTGTCTGAAATCATATTTGAGGGGACAGCCATTTGCAGTGGTGTCCGAAATCATAGTGGATTCTAATCGTGTGTTCTCATTCATTTCCATAATGCACCACAATAACGTGTACAACTGATATACGCTCAACAGCTAGAAAATAGGTACCTGCAGCTGAATCATCCATCCATCCATTTTCCAAATCACTTCTGATTTTAATTTGCTCTTCAATTTCAATTTCTACTCCAATATACCTGCCTGTAATTTTCAAGTAACCCTGACAGGGCTCAAGACAAACCTTTTTTTTAACTAGGAGTACTGTAGCCCCTTACTGAAATTTTTAGGAGCACAAGCAGAAAATGTAGGGGCACAGCTTAAATCAACCTGCAACGCAGTTATTCAAATTTTCCCCCATTTTGACTGTATTACTGACAAATGCGTTAGTAAGAAATAGACTTAGGCTAACGTACAGAAATTACAATGATAAGCTCTCAATGATTAGCAATGTTATTAATTCTTCTGTGGCAAATTCAATGGATTTCTTCACTGGATCTACCAGCGCTGTGGAGTAACAGTGTCGCGTGATCGAGATCGGACCGTGACTCACGAGTAGCTTGCGGCGCTGTGCTGTCTATTATTGATCCAAACTAATAAACGGTCCGTGAAGCACAAATGAGTAGCGCAGTTTCGTTCCGTTTTCATTTAGTTTGCCAATTGATGTTGGTCAACACTAGCACGACCTCTAACAAAATTCTGGTCGCACCCGCAGGAAAAATGGTCAAATGGCAAAATGCGACCATTTGGTCACAGTCTGGTACCCTGCCTGAACACTTTGATTATTTGCTTCAGGTGTGTTAAAGTAGGGTTGGAGCTGAACTCAGTTTGATGGTAGCTCTCCAGGAGCAGGGTTGGAGGCCCCTAGTGATGCAGGAACTACACACAGCAGCCTTAACTCTTTTAATTGGTCTTCAAACAATCATATGAATGAATATGAGTTAAGGCACAGCCAAGGATCATGGCTCAGAATAAAACTGTTGCCTCTAGTCTTAAATTCATCAGCGTTTTTGTACAAGAATGACAAAGAGTAAGGAAATCTATAATACTACAATATGAAAGTATATTTTCTGTGAGGTCCACGTGTAGCTGTCTGAAAGGTGCTCCGTCGTCCACTGGGAGCCAGCATGAGAAACAGATAAAGCCACCATAGTTACGCTTAATATTATGACATCATGAGAACCCTGCTGGCACGCTGTTCTGCAGGAGGTGCCTGCTTCTGATTGGCTGACAGTGATCCTGCATGCTTAATTTCGAAAGCCTTTGGAATACGACAGAGGCTGTGGTAACAACCCCATCCCCATAGGCCTGTCTTTCTGTTTACTGTCTCACTCTTTCTATCTTTCTTTCTTTCTCCAGCTCATTCACGGCTGCCATAGGCTATTTTTAGACTTTGATTGTCAAGAACTGCTTAACTGGATTAGATGTCTCTCTCTGTCTCTCTGTGTCGTTCTCTCATTTTCTTCCCCTCAGCATCCTGTGGATAATATAATACATCTTGGCTAGTGTGTTTCAACTATGCCATTGATTATTGGATCACTTTTATTGTTTGGGTGCAATGTTTTATTTCGTCCCTGAAAATCGGAAGCAGCACTTTTAAGGGATAGTGCAAATTTAATTTGTCATCTTTTACATACCCTCATGTTGTTCCAAATCCTCAGAACACAAAACAAGATGTTTTGAAGAATGTTGGTATCCAAACCGTTTTGGGGCCCATTAACTTCCATTTGTATGGATAAAAAACATTTCTTAAAATACTTCTTTTATGCTCTACATTTGCATTTATGCATTTAGCAGATGATTTTATCCAGAGCGACTTATAAGAGAGGAACAAAATCAATTCATCAAAGAGCTTCAAAACGTCGTCTGGCTCAGCCATCTGTAAATGAGAACAGTGATTCCAGAATTTAGATAATCATATACGACAGACATAAAAGATGTACGAGATAGTATGTTGTTATGAGGTAGTGTTTTGGTTGTAACACCTCTCGAGTGGTTTCACCTGTGACCAATGTCTCCACACTGTACCCAAAAACAGATGTATTAGTGGTTAATAGATCCTGGTAAGGTCCATCAAATTTCGGACCTAGGGGAGAAACTATCTCCCATTGCAACATTACACTGTCACCTATTTCAGGCAACGCAGGCATGTCTTTTTGCTCAGTATTATCTCTATCTCTAGTTATCCAAAGCTTTCAGCTAATTTTGCAAAGCATCTTTCAAAGGGCCGGAGGGTCCCTCATGTTGCAGAGGAGCATCCCAGGGCAGCCGCATGTAACGACCTGTCATTATCTCAAAAGGACTGATCTGAGTAGTTTTGTTCGGGCTGGCTCTCATACTTAGAAGGATTGTTGGGATAGCCGAGTGCCATCCCTTTCCCCACTCCAGAAGTCTCTTTCTCAATGAAGTTTTAATCGTTCGATTAGAACGTTCAACAGAACCACTAGACTGAGGACGAAACGGTATGTGGAAGTGTTGTTTCACCCCCATCAATTTCATCACATTTTTGAAGGCGGGTCCACGGCCCTTGAGGTCGAGGGGCATGTCCTAAAGGAATTTTTAGCTTTGAGGAAGAATTCTCTTAAAGGCATACTAAACATCTTTTGCAAAAGTCATTGCAAGAAGCCCTCAGCTTTAGCCACCACCAGGTTTTTGAAATCATTGCATGTAACTTTTCAGGACCAGCATGTGCCAACCCATGATACAAAGACATTAGTTCAGTTCGAGCAGAAACAGGACAAACAAACCGTCCAGTAAATTTCCACAGTCCTTCTGCATTTTTCTGTGCCCCTAATTTTGTCCATGGTTCTATCTCTTCAGGATCATCTTCTGCATAAAGTTCAAAAATGTCTCTAGAGGATTAATTCTCCTGTGGAGCAAGAGCCATCACACTCACGCATGTCTCAGTTAGTTTTGCAGCCTCTCTGGCAGCAGTGTCCGCAGCGTGATTTCCTTTGGACTCCGGTGAACTGTCAGTGGAGTGTCCGGTGATTTTGATAACAGCCCCTGCTGTAGGAAGATCACAGGCAGCCATAAGTTCTTTTACCTCCTGTTGATGAGAGATAGGGAGACCAGCGGTGGTTAGAAATCCTCTGCGTTTCCACACAGGGCCGAAGTCATGAACCGTGCCGAAAGCATAACGACTGTCAGTATATATGAAGAGTTCAGATGCAAAAGCCTCTAAGTGCCATCTGAAATTTTCTTCTAGATTGATAATTTTTATCAAGCTTGTATATTTAAGTTCAGTAATTTCACTTAAATGACGATTCATAGGTAACTTTCTTTGCCATTTAAGTAAAATTACTGAACTTAAATATACAAGCTTGATAAAAATTATGAATCTAGAAGAAAATTTCAGATGGCACTTAGAGGCTTTTGCATCTGAACTCTTCATATATTGACTCGTCTCCCCTGGCTGTGCTGTAATGCACGGGTTAAAGCAACCAGCTCTGCCACTTGAGCCCCTCCTCCTGAAAGAGAACCACAGTCAACAGTTTTACCATGTTCATTTACAACAGCCCAGCCTGTGAAGCGTTGTCCCTGCTCTTGAAAGCTGGAACCATCCACAAATAAATTCATAGCATCAGCAGGAGGTTCAGTTTGAAGAGGACTTTGGCTGTCAGTTTCAATCAGCTGGGCACAGTTATGGGCAGTTCCTTCGTCTGGAAGCAAGGAGGCAGGATTTATAGCAGTCTCAATGTCAAATTTGTATGTGTAAGAATTGAGAAATTACAAAATGCCGGACAGTCTGTTTCAAGAGCGACCAGACCCTGAGAGGACAAAAGGACCTCTCTGGAAATGACCATTTGAACTCACCATCGAGACGAAAGTCTCACCTCCGAGTCATCCTAACCTACATCTCTTCCCCTCTCCCCTCACCCCCTCTCTCTCACCTGAATTCACCCAAGAAAATTTATAGTTTAATGTGAATGATTATCACAGAGTATTTTTCATGTTTGGTATCATTTAAAATGTCACAGTATCTGCGTTTACATGGACACTTATAATCCGATTGACAGCTCAATCAGACTAAAAAACCTTAATGTAAACACCTTAATCGATCCGATTGAGCTCGATCTGAATGAAATTTTGATCGGATTGAAAGAGGTGGTTTATTCCTATTGTAATCCGACCGAGAGATCATGTAAACACTTGATCGGATTGAAAACCGAAACTGAAAGGACTGCGCATGTGCGATGACGTTAAATAGCGTAATGACGTTTAATGCGCGGAACGAGCTGTGTCATATAAATGTGTCATATAAAGTGTCAGATAAATAAGTGTCCCGTCATTTTAAAATTCTAATTTCACTTAGCGTCTGTGAAGTGAAGCAGGACAACGTCCCACCAATCCTTGTTTTGGATTCTCATCCACAGACGACTGGTTTTGGCCGCGGGGAGGGGCATTTTTACTGCGTGATAAATATAAGCAGAACGGCAAAACGGTTAATATGCTCATTGTCACCAAATCATGACCAGAGACAGATTAATATTATGTCTGCTGTTTAAAACAAGTAAAGAACCAATAGAGGAGAATAGTTATGCGCGAACAGCGGGAAACTCTGTATATTTGTGCAGTGTGCGCATGTCAAAAAATCTCTTCTGATTTGAAACTTGTGAGATGTAAACGCGCACATCAACCCCATTACTTTATTTATCGTTCATGTAAACACCGTGTTCTGATTCATCAATCGTATTGATTTCATTCTGATTTAACCAAAAGGTGTCCATGTAAACGTAGCTACTGTGAACTGGTACAAATGTCTCATTTCCAAATAAGTAAAACAAAAGGTAATAAGGTTTTTAAGAGTTTATGGATAACTGACACACAGGGAGGGGATGGCCTCTAGACAAATGGTCTCCCTACACCCAAAGGTGTAACCTCTGAATGCAAATTTCTTTTGTTAGCACGTTTCCATGTGAAAGGTTTGTCTATATAATGAAAATGCAGCAGGGAGTTCGGGGCCTTCTGTACCTCAGATGAGCCCATGATGTTGAAGGACCTCAAAGAATTCAGCATCATGTATTTTAATGTTGGGTTTGCATCTTCTCTCTATTCCAGAGCATTTGATGTTTTGTATAGATTATCTTTGAATTGATTATGAAATTGGCATGATACATTTACCTGACATTATAAATTGTTACATTTGATTATTCTAACTGACTTTGACATTATTTTCATTGAAGAGTTAAACAGAATAGTCAAACATTCGCTCATAATTAATGATCCACAGATATCATTAAAACCTTTTCATTTATGGAGTCAGATGAAATAACGAGAGAATACATATTCAAATGTATTACATTTAATCAAAAAATACTTTGCCTCGAGAAAAGACAGTAATTTGTTAACAGTTTCAGAATCTGGTGTCTGGTGTGCAGAATCACCCAATGTTCTCTGTAGTTTTCACTGCCCACTCTGCACAGTCACATATCATCAGACATGGATGCTGTCCTGCCATAGAAACAGGAATAGGAGCAGAGTAAAATCCTACCATTCCAAAAGAACTTCTTCCGGGAACCTTTTGACCCAGGGCAGCGGAATAGGATTTGTTTCCCACATTCCCACATGGGGCCGGTGAAGGTAACTGGAAGACATAAGGCTGGTGAGGGTCACTGAAAGACATTAGGTGCGGTAAGGGACACCGCACAGCAGTGGCCTCCTTGCTGTGCAACGACCCTCACCGTCCTTCAATGTCTTCTGGTGACCCTCACCAGCCCTGGTGTCTTGTGGCTACCTTTACCGGCCCCATGGGACTGTGCAGTGACCCTCACCGTCCTTTAATGTCTTCCGGTGACCCTCACCAGCCCTGGTGTCTTGTGGCTACCTTTACCGGCCCCAGTGCTATGTGATGATCCTCGCCGACCCCAGTGTCTTCCGGTGACCCCCCTCAGCCCTAGTGTCTTGAGGTGACCCTCACCGCCTCCAATGTCTTTCAGGGACCCACACCGACCCCAGTGCTGTGTGATGACCCTCTTCGACCCCAGTGTCTTCCGGTGACCCACGCCAGCCCTAGTGTCTTAGGATGAAGCTCACCAGCCTCAGTGTCTTACAGTGCCGGGCCCAGTATCTTACATTGAGGTTCACCAGCCCCATTGTCTTCTAGTGATCCTCACTGGCCTCTTTGTCTTCCCTCACCCTCACCAAGCCCAGTATCTTGCAGTCGGAGTCACCAGCCCCACTGTCTTCTACTCAAACATGTCTAGGTCTCCATGTCTAGGCCTCTTCACTCTCGATTTTGTTACTGTGTGGTGAAGTGATGAAATAGTAAGAAAACAGATCACGTTTGTTCACTCAACACATTCATTACTAGGGATGTCCCGATACCGATACTGGCATCGGGGATCGGGCCGATACTGTCCTCATATACTCGTAATCGTACTCATAAAAATTTGCCGATACCACGCACCGGTACCATGTACATTTTGCAAAACGAAACCGGCCGCCGCGAGTGCTTTGTGGAGGTGAACTGAGGCTTAGAAAAGTATAATGTCGGCGGTTTGGGCTCATTTCACAGGGTTCGTACAAGGTGCGTGTGCATAGTAACATAGCTGTGGTGCGCGAGCTGATAAGAGAAAAACAAGCAGTGGATTAAGTGCGCAACGGCACAGTTGCGAGCTGGTTGAGCGCATCCCTTTAAAACAGACGTCAGTGGAAAGTTTGTTCAGTCGAATGGCAAAGAAAATAAATAGGCTCTTGACTAAATAGGCTACCCTTTTCAACTTTACAAAAATATCTATCTATATATAATTTATGCAGTAATGAATATGCTTTTTTTCACATTTGATTACTTTATTCAAATTTCTGTACCTGTTAGATCTACCTGAAAAACTCTAAAAACACAGTTTATTTCATTTGTAGCCTTTCTTTGTTCTATTGTATTTATTTGTCCTATTTGTAATTCAATTGTTGGTTCTTATTTTGTCACTGACTGCTTACTTGTTTTAAATTCACATTAAGATGGTAGTTTTTGTCGTAGTATCAAGATTGGATTAAATAATTGATATTTCACTGGTTTTGACAAACATTTGAACATTTGAATTTGATGAACAAATTAAGCCAACTAATATGATTTATATTTTTTGGTTTATCAACTAATACATTTAAAAATTACAAATGCAGTGAAAATTCAGGGATCAGTTACGGTATTTGTATCGGCGAGTACAAAAAATCAAAGTATCGGTATCGGACTCGTTCTGCAAAAAGTGGTATCAGGTCATCCCTATTCATTACCTGTATAACTAAATCTAACTTTACCTAGCCTATATCTTAACTTGTTCACATCTACCACAGTAAAACTTCATTTCAAAACTTCATATGGGCACATGCAGGGCAACAACCAGATCAGTCTTAGGGTAAAGATAAAAAGATAAATCCTGCTGCATACCTCCTAAAGCATGAGAAAAACGTTCTCCCAAAACTGCTGAATCTTTTTCTCAGTCGCCCAAGTCGTCCAACTTTAGGTAGCTTTGATCTGGAAAATACACAGAACAAGCATGAAGATGGACTGACAAGCACTCAACAATAAATGGTTCTAAATAAACCCATAATGACCAGAATCCTACTGTATGTGTGCATGTTTGTGGGTGTATGTGATCTGTGCATGCATTTGATCACAACTGTTTGCCAACAACACAGGTCTGCATGTGCTTGTGAGTGTGTGTTCAGCATATTTACCTAATTTCTGTGAGTGGCAGCTGTTGGACACACTCTTCGTCAGTCCAGTCCCCTGACTCCTCAAACACACAAACACATTTCTAAGCATTTTCAATCTCTCATACATATACAAAACTAAAGAATTAGCCTATCTATTATCATTTTCACTCTTAAACACTAGCAATGACTAATAATTTAATTTAATTATTTTTAATTCAATTTCATAAACCCAAGTCATATACAGATGCCACCATCATTTGAAACATAAACTTATAACACAGTATAAACTCACTGCTCTGTTGCCGGTGGATGCATGAGGGTACGTGTTCGGCAGCAAATGTATCAGGTTGTTCAGCAGGTGCTCCGTCAAAGTGTTACACAGCCCCTGTTCCTCAATAATGGTGGGGCAGAGAGGAACCCTGCACACACAGATAACAAACGTGTCACATCACTATACAACAGACACCCATCTTTCTTTTATGATTGACAGCTCCATCAGACTGGTTTCTGTGTCTCATAGGATCCTGAAAACTTGTGCATGTAATTCTTGAAACCTCAGTACTTGAGTTACATTATAATGTGCTTTGGAGTACAGACTCTATCAGCTGAATACACACACACAAACACTTACTGAAAGATGGTGGGTCCAAAAACTATTGACAAGTTCTTGGATGTCATACGATTTTGGAGACTCTCAGCTGCCACACGGGACAGGAAGTACGACAGGTAGCAGAGGACGTTAAAATGTTCCTCCGGAAGACTGTACAGGATCATCCTCACAGCCTGATTCAGTTCTTCCTCTTTTGAATCTGCAAGATACAATGAAGAAGATTCAATCAGATTTGATTTTCTTATCCCAAAATGTTCACTCCTCACCACCGCAGCTTCACTTACCCCTGAACACCTTCAGAAGTTGTGTCCTGTGTGACTCTGGAATAAGTCCACCAGGCAACTCCCTAAGGAAAAGTTTCAATAAGGAGGCAACCGTAGGAATATCCCCACTGTCAAACTCCGGAACGCTTCCTCGATCAAAACCTTTCCTTAATTCCTGGCAGAGTTTCACTTTCCCGGAAACTCTGAACAGGCCACTCTGACTGAGACCTAAACACAAACACACATTTTAGAAATGCACATAATCTCAGCATACGTGGAGACTGAGAAACAGTGTCAAACACACTCACCATGCTTCTCCACAAACTCCACTATGTGCATGAGCACTAGAGGAAGACCCTGCCTCATCTGTCCACTCTTCCTCAGGCCAATCAGAGGCACACCAAACACATCCTTCTGTGTTTCCACCTGCACAAAAGTTCAGAAAAAAATAAAAATCAGGACGGTTAACTAGGAAATGTAGGCTACTGTACAGGACAGACTGCATAAGAAAATAACTTTACAGGAAGCTGTCTACCAAGTGTGCATTTTAAAGGATGTATAGTCAGGAAATATTACATTTACAATAGCATTTCTTCATGTGGGCTACACTTACACCAATTTACCCTTTTTCGTTTGTTAATTTCAATACTAGACATTAAAAACAAGACTAAAAAAAATAAGAAAGCTGATTTTAACACAAATTTATTAATTTATTTTACTGGAAGTCAATCTTTGTCCAATTGTTAGTATTAGTCTGCTGTGTGCATATCGCATACTTACACACACTGATAAAACTCCGATCTCCATTTCAATGAAAGGATCTGGGGGTTTTTTTTTCAGTCGCCGAGCTGTCAAACGATTCGAGAGTCCGAAGCCGAGAGTCGAAACCAGAAAAGGTTCAAAAACGGCTTATTCAAAAAACTTTTTCAGAGCAGTAGAAATAGAAACAGTGTTGATACCAGGTTGATACCAAATGTTTCAAACCCAAATGTTGCTATGGTTATCACATTCTCATGTTGCTATGGTTACTATGTGAATCATCGCAATTTCATGACTCGTCACAGGATTAAAACGTAGGATTCACTCCCACATTTAAATGCAGTTATCACTCTTCAGTGTTTCCCACACATAGACAAATTCGTTGCGGTGCGCCACAGAATCAACACCGGCCGCCACATATTGCGTTTCGTTATAAAAATAGTTTTTTTACGCTATTTAAAACACGCAGCGTATTCATTCAGCTGCATTTCCTTTCCCTGCTCTCCCTCCGTCTCTCTGTCACTCACGCGTCTCTCTCACAAGCGAATTTTTGTCTCGCCAAAGTCTTATTTGATCGGTGAGTGATGTAGATGACGGCTGCGCTTGCGATACGGCGCATATTTACTGAAAGAACGAGGAGAGAGAGAGAGCCCCGGTCGCGCGCGCGCTCCCTCGCGCACATTAATCAAAATCACGATGGTAAAAGATCGGAAGACCGAAGTTTCACGTGGAGCATTCGGATATTGTTTTCCTGAATTACTGCTGGGTGTGAATTGTGCAAAAAAAAAAAAAAAACTTTTTTACGTTGCCTTATCTTCTCTGAATAACGTTCCGCCCATTCAGCTGACTTAAAAACACTTTCAATAAACAAAACAAAACCTATCCAATTGATGAAATGTTTTCTGTGTTGACAAATCTTGTGCGATGTCCCAACTGCCGGGATAATCCTTTTTACAGTCTATGGGATAATCACACAACGCGTACATGTCCGCCAATGACACGTGACACGTCCGATTCCCGTATACTGACTCCTTTGAACTGATTCCATTTAATGAATGGTTAAAACAACTGATCTGTCCAACACTGAATCGGTGTATTACAAATCGGTAATACTTTACAATAAGGTTCCATTTATTAAACTCTAGTTAACTACATTAGTTAACATTAACTATTAATAAACTGCACGTCTACAGCATTAATTAATCTTTATTAATGTTAATTTCACCATTTACTAGCCTACATTACTTAAATCAGAAGTTGTATTTGTTAACATTAGTTAGCCTAATGCACTGTGTGAAGTGCATTAAAAATACAGCTGTTCATTGTTTGTTCAACTAAGATTAACAAAGATTAATAAATACAGTAACAAATGTATTGCTCGTGGTTCATGTTAGTTAGCCTTATACATTAACTAATGTAAACAAATCAAACCACATTTAACACTTCTTAAAATGAGAATGTAAGTGTGCTTACCCCATTTTTTTTAGTAAGAGTGGTTAGCAAGATTTAACCTTAATAAACTACTGTATTTTCAGGTTATCTATATGACAATGTGTAGAACAATTACCAAAACAATCTTTTAGTTTAGACTGTTTGCGGTAAATGCAGTTGGGTTGTCGAGGTCAAAACTCTAAATAAGCTGTGAATCAAATAAACTTACTATAAATAATGTTATGTCATTTTTTTACTCTTACACTGAATGTTTGGATTTTGTGAAGGTGTGAATCATTTTTGATTAATATTTAATATAATAAAGTTCTGTGTAACGAATTATTAACGAAGGCGCTATTTGAGTCTTACTGTCTCTAAGGCCAGAGATTCACACCTACATAGTGTCTATTTGAGCCGAGTCAGTAGGAAGAACAGAGTATAAGTAGACAGATTGTTAAGATTTACATCTTTAGATTTATTTACTAGTGCCTTCTCTCTTGTGTTTCATTTGAAGAAGGTGAAAAGAACTGAACTGAAAACTGCTGTGTGGGAGATGGGACAATGATTTTCTTTGTTCGCTCTCTCATAGTCTTTTTCCAAAAATTGGACACCTTTGCCATCTTTATATGATGTCAGTCTAAAGAAACTAGTTTTTGAAGGTTTGAACAGTCTTTTCTTTTTCCTACTAAATACGTAATCACAAGGAATTGTGGGTCACAGCTTCTCTGAGATTTGCATAAGCTAGCCTTCCTGTTTCTCTGGAATACATCTTTTCAGAAGTCACCAGAGTAAATGGCTTGAAATGGGGTCTGTGCTGAGGACTTTGCATTGGTTTGTTAGCAATTTTTTTATTTTTTTTGCATTTCATACATTTTAACACTATATTGTTGCTATGTCGTCATTAGCACAATGAACAGGAAGCTGACAGCACAGTGAACCATAGGTCTGCAGAACAGATGGACACAGAGCCCCTCTGAATCCAACTGTTAAAGGATTACTGCGTTTAAGTTGGATTTGGGCTGTGTGTATGTGTGCCAGTGTGATATGAGTGTGTGTTTGTGCCTGTCTAAGCTAGTGCCTGTTTAGAGAGAGAGAGAGAGAGAGAGAGAGAGAGACGGCCCAGGGACCAAAGCAGATTGTGAGGAAAAGGGAAAAAAATATCATGTGACCTTAGCATGTTTTAAAAATAACACAGGAGAGAATGCACACTAATCCTGTTGAACCATCATTGTGAATATAGGTTAGAGAAGCTATGCTTTATTTCGGATCACATCAGCAAATTGCAGAAAGATGAACAAATATTCTGAACACCTGATGAGTGACTCTGTCTGTTTTACTCTAATTTAGAGGATGTCACTGAAGGGAAGGGACCTGACAATGCTGATTGGCCAATGACATTACAAGAATGTGCACAATCCTAAACTCTTCACTAGTGAATGCAAAAGACAACAGACATGGAACCATATAAATGCCGTTCACAGTTATATGTATTTCAGCCCTTCAAAAATAATCGATTGTAAAAAATAAAAAAACATTAAAACAACATATTATAATATAATGAAATATTATTGAAGCTACTTGTGAATGTTGGTGTAGAAAGATGCTTTCAGAATTAGATGGTGTTTTATTAGTTCTGGGCAACGATTAATCTCGATTATTTTGCAATTATTTTGTATATATAAATACACATGCATGTATTTAAAAAAAAGTGTTATATAAAATATTTATATTTATAAATAATATAAATTATGTATAAATAAATATAGTATATACATGCAAATATTTCTTAAATATATACATGTGTGTGTGTGTATTTATATATACAAAATAATACACACTACACACACACATTATGTAAAAACATACTTTTATTTTGGATGCAATTAATCGTTGCCCAGCACTAGTTCTTATGCCATCTACCTGCTGGAGCTAATGTGCAGTGCTAACCAGCACACCACTACTTTTTTCGATGTGATGCTTCATGTAGTCCTCATGTTCTCCTGGAGCTCATGGTTTCAGCTGCAGTGATAGAGGATGTTTGGCATGTTCCTGAAGCACAGGATTACTAACAGCGATTGAGTGAATTGATGGTCATAGGTGGCTATTCGCCAAATCTTTATTATTAATCCTGGGAATGAACTTGATTGTGGTAGTTTTAATGAAATTCAGTCATTTTAATGATACTGAATGTGTCAAGATCAAAAACACAAATTACAAGCATAGATAAATACAGTATAACATTTTTATCATTTTTTTACTTAAAATGAAAGTAAAAAATTTCGGCGGCCAAAATTTCGGTGCATCTCTAATTATTAGGATTATTAAGGGGACAGTTGTGGCATAATGGTTAGAGAGTCAGGCTTGTAACCCGAAGGTTGCGCGTTCACTTCTCAATACAGGCAGGAAATGACTGAGGTGCCCTTAAGCAAGGCACCTAACCCCCAATTGCTCCCCGGGCGCCACAGCAAAAATGGCTGCCCACTGCTCCGAATGTGTGTGTCCACGGTTTGCAGTGTATGTGTGTGTTCACTACTCACTACTAATGTGTGTGCACTTGGAAGGGTTAAATTATGAGTATGGGTTACCATACTTGGCCTTCACATATCACTTTCACTTTCAGGATGTCAGACTTGCTTGTGAAGTTGGCAACACTATTAGGCTGCATGGATATTAGAGAAAGCTCTGATAAGAGCGTTTGATGGATAGGATTGCATAAGATCTGTCTTTAGGGTGTTGATAAGCCAGGTCAGTTTGAAATCAAGCAGAAACTTAATTTGGATTTCTTAAAGCACTTAAATTCTCTTTGGTTTACAGTAGTGTTGCAATTGCAAAGGGTATGCTTGAGCATTCTGTCCTTTTTAGGGTCACATCTTGTGACATCTTGTCCTGTTTTTGGTTGGTTTAGAGGTCTTTGATCCGTGTTCAACCCTCTACAATGCGAGTAAATCACTTGCAAATTTTATGATCACACAATCGTCTGTAATTGAGTTAGAGGCATAAAATAAGTATTACGCATATAATTTCATTGTCTGCTGAGATTTACGCACCGTCGCTTGGCTGAGTGCACCCTCTGTCGCTGTCTCTCACACATACGCACTCACAGTGAGAGAAAGAGAAAGATTTGTTGTTTGATTATTGTTAATGACGAACCACAACAGAAATATTAGGTTGCTGTCATTTTAGGAGCTAATGCACAAATCCAATATACTGTTACACACGTTTTCTTTCTCGGCTGTGTACGTTTTCTTGAACATTACCCACTGTTTACGTAAACACTCCAAAACACACTTTTGGCATGTCTGGCATTTTGACATTCATGAAATTTTTGTGTGTACGCGTTTAGGCATGTATCCGAAGCCCATTTGTTTATCCTTGTTCAGCTCCGACTTGGAGCACGCACACAGAAAGCCGCCTGGGGATCAGGGTCTTTTTTGTGGTTTAATGCGCTTTTAATAACACTTTAAAATCAAACACATCTTGCAGTTTACCAACAGTAGAATGCATTTTACAACACTTTGACAAGTTTGGGCTTTTAGAGAGGACCGAAAGCGCGCTGTGAAGGAAAGGAAGGTGCGCTGGACAGAATGCGGCAGCAGCACCATAATCTATTTACCTTGATTATCTTGTTTTCATAATTGTTGGAAGCCAAAATCAAAATAGAAAAATCAATTATGATTAATCGCACAGCCCTAGCGTGAATATAAATAAGCTGCAGGTTTCTAAATGTGTGTGTTTTGCAGTTGTAAGTAGCGGACTGCACACAGTCCAGGGCTGAGCATGAGCAACGGTGTCTCATTTCCCCCATCACTAACACCCCCACCACACATTGTGGGTGTGTTTCTCTCTCCCTCCCTTATGCGATCTCTCTCTCTCTCTCTCTCTCTCTCTCACACACACACACACTGCATGTACAGAGGAAGAAGCCGCAAGGAACTACTACTGCAGAGGGTATTTTTTCTTTTCACAAAGCTGGATATCATCTCTCACTGCCTTACGCAAATGTACATCCATCCTAAGAACATGTGGAGTTCCTGTCTGTCATTCTAATGAGGGATCTTTAGCACGCTGGAGGAACGGGCTCTGTGCTTACGCGCCGCAGCCGGCCACCTGACTCTTTCTGTGTGGATTTACATAAACGGGCAAGTGTACAGCACACCGCTGCAGTCTGTATGGATCTGCGCCAAGATGAAGAAATGCATGGAGAGACACACAGATCTTTACTAACCTGATTCAACCAACTACCGCCAAACTGTGAGTGTTACACTCTGCAGCAGAGAGGATTATGCCATATCCCACATGAAACGATGTTTGTACTTCTGTCTCTAAATGGGTTATAAATTCAGAATTTGTGAATGTTCTCGCATTACATAATTTTAAAACCCCCAGAAAACAATAGATCAATTTGTGAATGGAATGAAGAGCCTTGTCTTCAGAAAACATCTGCAGTGTGTGGTGGCTCAGGGCATTTGAAGTCTTCAGATTGACTGATCACTCTTTAAGCTTTGCAGGATGGGCTGCAGTAAAGGTGGTCTCTTGTGTAACTAAGGCTGGATTTACACTAACCCATTACGTTTTTTTTAGATGCCTAGCACAGATCGGATCATATTGCATACGTGTCAACTAGGGGTGTAACGGTTCAAATTATTATTTTTTCAAATGACTTCGGTTTGTATCACATTTTTAGGGTCTCGGTTTCGGTACGGTATATGCTATGTTCAGGAAAAATAAGGACTACTGTCAAATAAAAATAAAGAAATAAGAACAAATAATCAAACTACAAGTAATAGCACAAATAAATACAATAGAGCAAAGATACAAATACAATAAACAGTGCTTTTCAGTTTTTTCGGTTAGGTCTAACAGCGTAGAGGTTGGTCATAACTGCATAGTCTTTCACTCTATAAATTTAATTTAGATTAATCTTTATTAAAGTTAGTCTTTATTAAATTATTCAGTCAAGAGCAGTGAGTGATTTATATGTCTTTTGTTGTTTGAGTAACATTAAAAACCGGTCCGCAGCAGAAACATTAGGCTGCTGTCACTTTAAGTCGCAATGTACAGATCCAGTATACTAATACTGCACACATGCATTGTCTTTCTCAACTGTTTGTGTTCAATTAAGACATATTCGACTATGTTTACTATGTTTACTATGCCTACGAGCATGCTGACTTGAATTTTGTGTGAATTTGTCCGTTTAAGTACAAGAGGACTTGAAAGCGAACTCAATTTAGAGTTCAATTTAGAGTTCTGTTTGAGATGCAGCTTTCTGTGTGCACGCTTCGGGTGTGTGTGTGTGTGCATGCACAGAAAACCAAAACTTCTCTCACACTAAGGGTGTAACAATACATCGACATGGATCAATGCATCGATCAAATGTCTAACGATACGATGCCACACGTAAAATATCGATTTACGGTACCTTTATTTTGACACTCTCCACATCCTCACGTAACGTCCGTCTACGCTTTTCCATTTTTGGAAAATGCGCATTTTCGTTTACTCACCATACTGTCTGCCGGTGTGTCTTTGTAACATTGATCACCCTTAAAGGAGAAGTTCACTTTTGAAAAAACTTTTGCTGATAATTTACTCACCCCCATGTCATCCAAGATGTCCATGTCTTTCTTTCTTCAGTCGAAAAGAAATTAAGGTTTTTGATGAAAACATTCCAGGATTTTTCCACATATTATGGATTCCATTGGGACCCAAACGGTTCAAGGTCCAAATGACAGTTTCATTGCCGCTTCAAAGGGCTTTAAACGATACCAGACGATGAATAAGGGTCTTATCTAGCGAAACGATCGGTCATTTCAAAAATAAAATAAAAAGTTGACGTTTTATAAGCACAAATGTTCGCCTTGCTCTGTTCTGTGATGCGCGTTCGTGACGTCACGTAATACGCAATTACGTTGAAAAGGTCAAGTTTGATGTGTTTACAAATGTGCGGAAGGAGGACCATATAAACATTTTCAAATGTATTTGTGTCAGTTTATCGTTTAAAATGCCCATTTCGTGTGCGCATCCTGAGTGTTTTAATATTAAAAAGCCAAAAAGAACATTTTCTTCAATTTTTCAAGCGTGACCTTTTCAACGTAATTGCGTATTACGTGACGTCACGAACGCGCATCACAGAACAGAGCAAGCCGAACATTTGTGCTTATAAAACGTCAACTTTTTATTTTATTTTTGAAATGACCGATCGTTTCGCTAGATAAGACCCTTATTCATCGTCTGGTATCGTTTAAAGCCCTTTGAAGCGGCAATGAAACTGTCATTTGGACCTTGAACCGTTTGGGTCCCAATGGAATCCATAATATGTGAAAAAATCCTGGAATGTTTTCATCAAAAACCTTAATTTCTTTTCGACTGAAGAAAGAAAGACATGGACATCTTGGATGACATGGGGGTGAGTAAATTATCAGCAAAAGTTTTTTTAAAAGTGAACTTCTCCTTTAACAAGCACCCTTTTAGCGAATCAGCGTGCAGTATTCAGGTCAGGTGACAAGCCTGCTAGTCACTTCGAAAAGACACGCTAGCTGGGAGGAGTTTCGTCAAAGCTAACTAAAAGTGATTGAGGATGAAGCATTTCAACGAACTTGGTGAACCCGTGATATCTTCTTCGGGGCGTAAAAGGAAAACGGAACCTTGCTAAAGCAGCACATTACAGTGGTGAGGGAAAAGCTCCCTGTATTGTGTGTAATCACAACAAAGTTTGTCAGGACTCAGGACTCACTATGTCGGCTGAGGAGATTAATGTTACAAAGATTAACCAAGTGTTTTATTATATCATAGCAATTACTTGGTTTTGTTTAACTCTGAAACATGAAATGTGGAGTTACTTGTTTTTGCCAAAAAAAGACTGCTTTTGCTAAAAAACATACTTTCAATGAACATTCATTTTGTAAGTTACCTGTATTTTTTTTGTTATTATTACTTATTTAAAAGAACCCAGCTGCAGTTTGATTGATATGTGGAATGCACAATAAAAAACATCATGATTTATGAAAATTAACAAGAACAGAATTGAACTCTTGTGTTGTAAATATCCCAATTAGGGTGTGCAATTTTCAAAGAGTTTAATTAAACGTTCATGTTATATATTTTGGTTGCATTTGTGAGTTAATAAAAATGTTACTGGTTGTGTAAACTTGGCACACAATATCTAAATATTGATAAATCAATTGATATAGCCCTGAATCGAATCGTATCGTAATCGTATTGCAGACTTTTTTGAGGTATCAGCAAATATCGTATCGCTGGCTGAGAGAATCGATATCATATCGTATAATGATGAACTGTCCGATTTACACCCCTATCACACAGTGCGCGCAAGTTCTCTTTCGCGTCGTCTTGTACTCAACTGATTAAATAGGCAAGACTTTTGTGATGATGCAGCACTGGCTCGATCAGGACAGTGAAAGTTCTGACAGTTGTCCAGAGTGTCTTTCCGAGCCACCAAGCAGTCCTTATTGTCGTGCCCTGCCCAGCGCTTTGATTATTGTTTTGTGCCTATCCGAATAAACACAGGCAATGTGTGCTGCTTCGGCCTTACCTGGAGAATGGTACGGTTTGGAATGTTTTTTGTTGTTGTTTTTTTTACTGAGAACCGTTACACACCTTGTGTCCACAGCTTGGTCACTTTCAGATATGGTTTTGATGCAGCTGATATCTGACTATCCGACCAACATCTAATCTCTCATATCTGATTCCCGTCTTCGTAAATGTTTCATCATTTGTTAGCCGACGTGATTTAACTGGGTTGGTCTCTTGGATGTAAAACAGTCTCTAGGCACCTAGTTGACGGTGCTTAGTTGAGAGTAGTGAGTGCATTAGAATCTACGTATGAAATGAATCATGCAGGGCAGTCCCAAGATGCCAGCCTTAGGATGCCGGGCTGCCCCACGCACCCTGAATTAGGAGGGGTGTATGCCCGCCCTCTCAGGGACCAACCTCCTCTGCACTTTCTTGAATTTCTTGATTTGCTCCCTTGATTTGTCTGTGCTCAACCTGGTACACTAATTAATCTGCTGGGTGATACAACTGTTCAAACAATTTTTTTTAATAAGATCGAGGACATCCAAAACAGCTTGATCAGATTTTATTAAATTGATCAAAAGTGTTCGATTTCAAATAAATGCTGTTATTTTGAACATTTTATTCATCAAAAAATATTGAAATAAACAGAACATGGCTTCCTAAAAAATATTAAGCAGCACAACTGTTTTCATTGATTTGTGTCAAAATATTGAATATAGGCTACATTTAAGCATGCAACATGGCCTCAAATCTCTCTAGTGAACTCCAGTAATTGCTGGCATAGGCCCTGTGCCAAAATGCCAAAGCCCTCTTTTCAGGTTTGTGTTTTGAAAAAGTAAATGACACATATAAGACACATAGCAAAGAAGAGCTCTTGGACATAAATAGGACAAATGAGATGGTGAACATGTTTTTGCTTATGCTGCTTGGGTGTTTTCTTTTAAAGTCGAAAATACTCCCTGCAAACAGGAAGGTGCTTCCTGCAGTAAATTCCAGCTCTTGGTTTACGTCCTGTCCTTTCCAATCAGGGCTCCGTTCTCACACTGGTGTCAACGGCCGGCTGTTCCTTTATAAACACACTTTCTTAAAACAGCCACACAGATTCAGTATTACAGGTGATGTTTATGGCCTCACCAAATCACCGGTGTGTTCAGCTGTTTCTACCCCAGGTTATCCTGTTTGGGTTTGTTCCAGAGTAAGGCTAATGGTTCATTTCCTGTTCAAAGCGGAAAGGACATGGTCAGCACCTTAACCGGCAGGAGATTTGAGGAGAAATTAGCGTAAATTTTTTGCAGGGAATCAAGAATAAAACTGTCACTCCTAAATTGTTTCAGAAGATGCCAAGATTTCACCTAGCACGTCTTGCCCTCATTTTTTTTTATTTGAAGTTAGTAATTAGTGCTTTAATGTGGAAAATGGTCATGCACATGTGTCTTTTATCATGCTGACCTTTGCATCATCAATAATTGATTAGTGGTTCAGGTTGAAACTGAGAATTCTCACAGGAAAGCAAGCCAGGCTGTGTTGTGTTAATATAAGCGTGAATTTATTTGATCTAGGCCTGAGAATGAGTTCGCCTGGAATGCTCTTTGAGAGAGAATTCGGTTTACACGCTCGGGTACTAGTGGATCTCCCTACCTCATTTCAAACCAGCCAGTATTGTTTGAAACACTGCAGAAACCTGTATTTAGACTGTAATTTATAGTTGTGCTGTTTTAGTGTGTGCTGAGTGCACTAATGATAAAAAATACCACTCATTATTTAACATTTATGAGTGTGGCTCATAGCAAACACCCGAAACCGCTTATCACCATCAAAATCCAAGCTGCTGTTAACCAGCAGTTGCTTTCCATTTCAGTTTTATTGAACCAGGGAGAAATCTCTCTGAGATTCAAGCTGCCTGCCTGTTTTAGCAAAGCTGTTGGCCCAGAAAAGATGGCCACTGATCTACTAGAAAGCCTCTCAGTTTCACCTGGCTGTCAGAGCTCACTATTAGCTGCCTATCTGGTCTCTTTGAACCCCTTCTCGCTTTCTGGCAGGTCTGAGGTCTGCTTGA
>NC_138726.1:40836986-40956986 GCF_965113295.1 Leuciscus leuciscus | reverse complement strand
ACTTAAATTCATTAGTAGTCTCAGACCTTTGTATTTGTTTGTGATGTATTACAATTTGATCGTTACAAATGAGACAAATACAGTGTGCACCATTAGAGCTAGAGTCTGTTTCGGAGCTCTCAGACATACTGTAATAATTTATCCAGCCTGGCATCTACAGTACAGGGGTGAAGGAGCAGGAGCACAAACCATTCACCTCAGCTCAGGGTTAGAGCTATAAATAAATACCTTCTGCTGTTTCTCTCCTTGTCTTTATCACTCCCTCTCTCTCTTTCTCTCTGTCTCATCTAAATTGTACCAGGGCAGATTGTTCATTTTGTAGCAGTTTGTTTATATAATGTTTGCATTTAAGGCAGAGACATGTTCTTATGTTCAAGCTTGAGTTGGACAGCTGTCATTTAATTGGTCAGTCAGGAACAGTGGCGTCTTATAACCCATATGTAATTAGGGCTGGGGAAAAATATTTATTTTTCGATTAATCGTTTTTAAAAATGGGGTCGATTCGATATGGATCCCCAAAAGCCACAAATAATTATTAATTTTTTTACTGTATTTATTTCCACAAACATTGAAAATAATCTCTGATTGATGTTAATCTTTTTACTAGTCTTCTCCACTAGATCGAGGATCGCATCAAATTGAGATCTTGCGGAATCGTATCGGGACATCTGTATCGATACCCAGCCCTATATGTATTTTTTCTTAATAGTGTCAGACTTTAATCACATTTATTAGGAGCATTCGCATGCTGTAAAATTATATGAAATTTCAGTGATCAAGGAACCTAACTTGGTTTGCGCTTTGAGTTTACAGGCCTCATTTATGCCCCTGTGCTAGAATGAGGATAGCAGATTCTGTTTATAGCTTTTCCAGTGTTTGTAGGTGTGTGTGTGTGTGTGTGTGTGTGTGTGTGTGTGTGTGTGTGTGTGTGTGTGTGTGTGTGTGTGTGATGTGCCTTCGGCGCTCATGGCCATAGTCAGCTTTGCAGCACTGTTTAGCCCTGTGACAGCCTTTACTCAGACCAACACACATATACAGATTTAGTTCAAGCATAGAGAACTGGTTTGTTAAATATGCTTAATTCCTGCAGCTCATAGGGGTCAGAGTAAAATCACCTCCTGCCATTGACAAAGAGGAGAAATACCTGCTGATAAAAACTCATTCTCTGTGCTTAGACTTTGTCCTAACTGACTGCTTTTTCTTTGTCTTTCTCACAGAGTACAACCATGGAGGAAACTGTAATATGGGAACAGCACACGGTGACTCTTCACAGGGTGAGTGCCTAACTGTCTCACTTGGTGCTGCAATTTTCTTCCCCTCTACTTCACCACTCTTCATCTTTCTATCTATTGTCAGGCTTCAGTATCCTATTGGTTAAGTAATACTAGCAAATTTTTTTTTTCAGTATCAGTCAAAATTAAGTATTTAATTGTGCATAGTTGTAGATCAACTATGCCGTCATCTAATGCTTTAAAAACACTGTTAAATGTAATCTTTAGCAAACCTTAAAATGATTTTTCAACTAATTTATTTAAAATGATTGATTTTAGTTTATTTATTATTTTATTATATGAAAGTCAAAGTAGTTTTTAATGTTAATTCTAGCCATTTGTCTTGAAAATAATTATTAGCTTGGAATTTTAAAATCAGTGCAGCCCATTTTACTTTTTGTCTTTCTTTCCTCTCTCTCCCCTCTCTTCTCTTTTGGGATGGCTAGTTACAGGATGTGTGGTCATTGATAACACAATAGCCGATCCCCCAGATGGCAGGAAGTAGTGTGTGAGAGGACAAAATTTCTGCTCTGCTCCACTTCCTGTTCCTTTTCCTCATCCTGCATGTTGCTAGGCTCAAACACATCTGAATCAGAGTATGAGAAAGAGTGAGAAATTATGCAACAGTCATTTGGCCACAGTATTTTTAAGCCCCCCCATCTGTAAGAGTGGGACACAAATCTTGGATCGGTTTCATAACATGATGTCTGTATTATACCTCAGTTCAGTCAGTCCCTCTGTGACCCGTTTTTGATGTGCTGACATCCTAGACAAGATAACAGGTGTATGATCACTGAGCCTTTTACTGGGGGCTTTATTATAGGTGGAATCTCTTTAGCTGGCTAACAGTATTACATGGCTGCCTCTGTTACAATACACACAATAAACAAGACTATTCTTCTCCCATATGTGCTCCTCCCCTGCTCTGGCTCTTAATATGATTTATAGCTGTTTGTTTAGAGGACACTCACAAGCCAGATGGTTTGGATGGCAGTGAGAGGTAGAACAGACCAGTATGCGTGTGTGAAGACACCCAGAGACATCAGGAAAAGGCTCTGAACAGAGCTCTGGCCATCTGTCTGTCATTCTCTACCTTCTCACTCTCATCTGCCTTTCTTTTTGATTGCTTGAGTGCAAGATTGAGAGCTCAGAGCTTCAGACACCTGGGAGATTGAAAAGCTGCCAGACAGTGTACACACACACACACACACACACACACACACACACACACACACACACACACACACACACACACACACACACACACACACACACACACACACACACACACACACACACACACACACACACACACACACACACACACACACACACACACACACACACACACACACACACACACACACACACACACACACACACACACACACACACACACAGTTACCTACATTTAATCACTCTATCCAATGTAATTACATTTTTGAAAGATATGCTGTGAGTTGCAGGAAATCACTCTGTGTGTGTGTGTGTGTGTGTGTGTGTGTGTGTGTGTGTGTGTGTGTGTGTGTGTGTGTGTGTGTGTGTGTGTGTGTGTGTGTGTGTGCATGTCCTTTGCAGGCACCAGGTTTTGGGTTTGGAATCGCCATATCAGGGGGCCGTGACAACCCCCATTTCCAGAGCGGAGAGACCTCTATAGTGATCTCAGATGTGCTCAAAGGAGGACCAGCAGAGACCCTTTTACAGTAAGATGTGTTTATATATGAATGTGTGTGTGTGTGTATATGTAATTCAAATTGATTTATATATTTGTTAAATATTATTTATATTTTATTTATATGTATTTATTAGGGGTGTAACGGTTCACAAAATTCACGATTCGGTTTGGTACGACACAGTGGTGTCACGGTTCGGTACGTTTTCGATACCGCAAAAGGAAAGAAATGCCAGAGAAATTTCCTTGATTTAAAAAAATTATAATTATTAATTAGTAACAGTGTTGCTTGATCAAGATTGGCTCGCGGTGCACTGACATTGGTCCAAACTCATAAATGGTCCGTGAAGCACAAAATGGTCCGTTTCGTTCCGCTTTTATTACGTTTGCCATTTGATGTTGGGCAGTGTTGTGGTGGTAGCACCAGCGCGACTGCTCGGAAAAATGGTCCAACGAATCGTTCGGTTTGTAATGTGTACTGAACCGAATGCCTCGTACCAAACGGTTCAGTGCGAAAACGTGTATCTCTACACCACTAGTATTTATATTTTTCTTTTCTTCACAAAAATATTTATTTTTGTCTACAGGGAGAATGATAGAGTGGTGATGGTAAACGCTGTCTCCATGGACAATGTGGAGCATGCCTATGCTGTTCAGCAGCTGAGGAAAAGTGGAAAGAATGCCAAAATTGTAAGTTGACATCATCCCTCGTACATTGCATCAGTACTGTACAACCTTGAGTCTTATCTGGACTTCAGATGTGAGTAGTGGGCTGTGATGGAAGATGGAAGAACTTGATGCAGGCAGGATGTGTAGGTGATCTGTTTTGACTGAGCTTTATATTAATCAGTGAGGAATGCTGGGAGTCAAACTGCAGTACTGCAGAGGATTTGTCTTTATTATGTACGTACAGGAGCTGTTGGTCAGTCTGTAGACACTTTGTCATGAGGCGCAACCTTTAGGACTACATTTAAAAAAAAGTTAAATCAGTCCTTTAGTGTTTCTAGAATATGGATAGTTATACAATAGTGTTACTTTTGGATATGTTTGGATCAGATTCAAGTATTCCAGAGAGCTGTGTAATAATGGTTTATAACTTTTACTCCTGCTAATGTTAAAATATGTTGTAATAACCTCTTTTAATATGTTAAAAATAACAAAATCATCTTATTAATCCAGTTGTCCAGTTAGGACATGTCATTTTTGTAATAAAGACATTTTAATTAAGGAGTGCCTTGGTTATCAGAAAATTATTTCTCTACACTGCCTCTTAGATGTTCTACCTTGGACCGAAGAGCACCCAAATCAAACTCAAAAGGAATTGAGCACGCCATTCATCTTGAATCTCATCTTATTAATGTTTATATATTCTCTGTTCAGACTATCCGCAGAAAGCGGAAGGTGCAGATTCCAGTAAGTCGAGGGGGAGACAGAGAGACTATGTCAGAGCGAGAGGAAGAGGATGACACTGAGGAGGATGATTATGAAGGTCCAGCAGCACATGCAGGGGGAGCGAGTGGAGGCACGAGCAGAAGGAACGAGCGCAGCAGCAGCACCGGAAGGCGGGACCATAGTAATTCCCGTGAGAGGAGTATTTCCCCACGCTCAGACAGACGATCAGTTGCGTCCAACGTCCCGCCGCGACCTTCCAATGTCACACTCGTCAAGTCCCGCAAGAATGAAGGTGGGCGGAGCTACAGACTGTTAAAAGTCAGAGGACAAACCTCTTAATTACTATTGATGGCATCACCAAGGATTTGGCGAGTTGACACACTAATGTGTAAACAGGTGTAATACAGTCTGTTGTACATTAGCTAATAGCTGTGATTAGTCTACTGGCACAAATACCCACCGGGTGCTTTCAACTAGAACAATGCTGTAGTTAGTTACTCAGTAGTCAGATTATGTCTGTTATTGTTCATTCATGTGTGTATTTTCTGTTGCAGAATATGGTCTGCGTCTGGCCAGCCACATATTTGTAAAGGACATTTCTCCTGAGAGCCTCGCAGCCCGTGACGGCAACATACAAGAAGGAGACGTCGTCCTAAAGGTATGAGAAACAATGTCTGGGAAGGATCATAGAACAATGGTTATAGGAAAAGAAGGGAACTGGATAGCCATGTAGTCGCTGGTACCAATACTTGTGTTGTTGCTTTGGAAAGCTTCACGAATGCTTTATTTTCCTGCTTTGTGTTTCTGTTCCTATTAGGAGGTTTGTCTGTGTAAATTGCTGTTGACAGATGAAAAATTGTGAACATTTGGCTTCATCTAAAGTCATGAAAACCACTCCAAGTTCATCTTTCACACTCTCAGCTTTCTTCTTATATATGCACTGCCTGCTGTGAACATGTGGAAGAATTGACAGACAAAGTGCCTCAAAAGCTTTCTCATTGGCTAAATGTAGAATCTGACAGTGGTTTGTGGCCACTGATTATTGTCCGTTTACTGAGACTAGGGCAGATCAGTGTGATATCTCAGCTTGTTTATTTCAGTCACATCTTTCAGCTTAAAGCACCTTTAAGGACAGTAACTTTAAGCACACTCAAAATTAAATGTTTGTTAATCCTCTCTCACCCTCTTTCTTAATGTTTGCATAATTATAATTTCATTTCCACATTAAGAATATTAAAAAGTATCAGCTGGCTGACTTGTTACCAAGTTATTAGTTGTTTAATGGGGGGAATTACTTGACATTTCCATGTTAATTTATGAACTGTCCTCAGCTAAATGAGTCTAGTGCTTACTGACTGGAGCAGAGCATATCCTACAGAGCACTGGAGTGAAACTGAAGGGCATAGAGTGCACTGCCAGCGGTGCTGTTTTCTTGCAAGGTATAAATGTAAAATCACGGACGGCACATTTATTTTGCCGCCTATACACTACCATTCAAAAGTTTGGTGTAAGTTTCTTTTTTGTGTGTGTGTGTGTGTGTGTGTGTTGAAAGAAACCCATGCTTTTATTCAGCAAGGATGCATTAACTTGATTAAAAGTGACTGAATACATTTATAATGTTACAAAAGATTTCTATTTCAAATAAAATGTTTTTACTGTATTTTTGATCAAATAAATGCAGACTTGGTGAGCATAAGAGATTTCTCAAATACAATAAAATATCTTGCCAACCCCAAACTTTTGAATGTTAGAGTACATGATGTATTTATTTTAGTCAAAGGCAGTTGTGGCCTAATGGTTAGAGAGTCGGACTTGTAACCCGAAGGTCACGGGTTCGAGTCTCAGCGCTCTCTTCCACTCTCATTACCCACAATTGAAGTGCCCTTGAGCAAGGCACCTAACCTCCAATCATTCCCCGGGCGCCGCAGCAAAAACGTCTGCCCACTGCTCCGGGTGTGTGTTCACGGTGTGTGTGTGTGTTCACTACTGTGTGTGTGCACTTGGATGGGTGAAATGCAGGGCACAAATTCCATTTTTGGCCACACGTCACGTCGCTTTATTTTGCTATTGCTAAGCACTAAGTGTGTGTATGTGTGTTTGTTTTAATTATTTATCATTTTAAAAATGCTTCATTTATACAACAGGCTTTCTCAACAGTGATAAGTGCTTCATCTGTTATGTAATTTGACCAGGTGACTTTTAAAGGGATACTCCACCGTTTTTTCATATTGAACTATGTTATTCCCTTAACTCGACTCGGCGCAGTAAAAAGTCACGCCTGATCCTCTTCCCACTATTGACAGAAGTGAGAGGAAGAGGATCAGGCATGACTTTTTACTGCGCCGAGTCTAAGTATTCCCAAAAGTGCTATTCCGCCATACATTATAGTTATCCTTTTTAACCCGCTTAGAAAAGCGCCACGTTTTATTTTGTGTCACCATACTTGGTCGTATAACTACTCGTGTAACTGTTTTTAAATAGGGAAAACGTTGATGTGTTTGGTCACTTCTAAATTCATTGCTGTTAGATACCATTGAATATACTGTGCTAAACTAAGTGCTATCAAAGTGTCGCCGCGCGCCAGAGCGATTAAGTGCACGCACTGAGACGAGAGAGGTATGTATCAACTCGTCTTAGTTAAGGGAATAACATAGTTTAATATGAAAAAACGGTGGAGTATCCCTTTAAAGCAATACTTTACCAGTGTTCATTTTGACAGCAAATTTTTATTTAGTTTTAGTCATAGTCTTTTGACTAAAATGCCTTTTTAGTTTTAGTAATATTTTAGTCATCTGAATGGGTTATAGTTTTAGTCAAATATCATTAGATATTAGTTGACTAAATCTACAGTAGATTTAGTCGACAAAATTCGAATGGGTTTAGTTAAATTTTAGTCAAGTCACCTTCATTTATATAGTGCTTTTAACAATATAGATTGTTTATATGTCAATATAGAAGCAGTTATTGTCCAGCTAAAGTTAGTTTTGATGCATTAATTAAGCATTTCAACTTGCATGCAACATTTTTCATTCTTTCAAGCAGACATAGGCTATTTATTTGTATAAATTAAATATAGATTAATCCTTAATAAAGTTATTATAGTTATTCAGTCAAGAACATTGAGTGATTTTCTCTTTTTCTTTTGTTGTTTGATTAACATTAATGATGGACAGCAGCAGGTTTATTAGACTGTTTTCACTTTTAGGCCAAATGCATGGATCCAATAAACTGATACACATCCGATACACATGTTTACATTCACTTGCGCTGTGAGAGGCGGCTTTCTTTGTGCGTGCAGAAAACCGGACTGAATTGAGCTCTCTTTCGCATCATAATGCTTTTTCAGATTTATTCATAGGTCTGCCCTTCTCTTTCTCCCACACGTTAACATTTTGTAACATTTTATGAGACATGCTGCAAGTGTATGCCAACTTATGTCCCGCCGGGTAGATCAGCACATTACAATTCAAACTTCCTAAATCGTCCCTAATATTTTCCTCTTGTTTTTATTCATTGACAAAAATGTCAATAGATTTTCGTTATAGTTTTTGTCATTCAAAACTGTTTTTTATTTACTTTTATTTAGTCTTTATTTAGTCTTGTTTTCGTCAATGAAAATTTTTTGTTGATGATAAATTATGATAAATTATTTGTCAACGAATTTAACACTGTACTTTACAAAATGCCAGACGTGTGCATCCATAGTGTGTTTGAAAATGGTGTTCTCTCCTCTCAATATAGATCAATGGCACAGTGACTGAGAACCTGTCTTTGATAGACGCAAAGAAACTTATAGAGCGATCGAAAGGCAAGCTGAAGATGGTGGTGCAGAGAGATGAGAGGGCGACACTCCTCAACATTCCAGATTTGGACAATAGCATTCCCTCCGCTAATTCAGACAGAGATGGTGAGATTATCTGTTAAACATGTAGATCTTTAATTGAAAAGTTTAGACTTAAGGTCAAATGCAACTTTATATTTTGTATTGTGTTTGTTGCATGGTTTTCTTGTCCATTTTATTTCCCTTTTTCTTGTAGGATTTTTGCCATTTTCTAAAAGAAAGTCAACTTTGGCTAACTTGATACTTTAAAATCATGATTTGTTTTAACAGACATTTCAGAAATTCATTCACTGGCATCAGATCATTCCCATGAGCGCACCCGTCGCAGTAGATCCCGTTCCCCTGACAAACGCTCAGAGCCCTCTGACATCTCCGGCCACTCTCCGCAGCAGATGAACAACGGCAGGTAAGAGGCATCTGAAATGCTTACATTAACCAAATAAAACCCATTGAAGTATATAAAGGACTATTTTTCACTCGAGTCCCTTAATTCACACCCTTTTTATCCTCATCCCGGCTCCCTAATTTTAGGGAGATCAATATATACCATTTGGTCCTCCGATATAGCTACATCATTCTGGTTAATGTCGATCTCAGGTTTCAGGGTGTCCTCCCTCCTCACCCTTGAGCTTGCGTCCAGTGTTATAAATAATTGTATGAATCAGAATAATCAGTGGGGCTGATTTGCACACTTACTTTAACAAATACACCTTCTGTCATTTTTTATTTATTTATTTATTTATATTTGCGTGAAATATTTATTTAGTTTTGGCTGCACTCACAAGAGAGTGTAAGTGTTGGTCATGGTGCAGTGAGCTGGCTGACTGTAACCCAGTTTGACACCACTACAGTAGAGCTGAGCTCATGCACTTTAGACGTGTGCACTGAGAAGTGTTGACAGCGTGGTCTGACGGTTTCTTTCAGTGTTGTTTGTTTGTGTGTGTTTGTACAAGGGAGACAATGAAGGACAAGAATCAGTGTGTTTGTATATGCATAACTGTTCTGTGATGCTACAGACCAGTAAAAGCCACAAAAGTTTGAATACATGGCAGATATAAAGCTTGTTTCATAACATATTATGGTATGTGGTAATATTATAAAGTACCATGATATATACAATGTAATAATGCACGGACATTTCAAGAACCAAAAATATTTGTCCGAAACTCTCTGATATAAAGTGTTTTGACTGTGCCAGCATCTATTGTGGGCACACAATGTGGATAAGCTACAAGAAGTACACATGTAGTCTGGACTCCCCTAATATAATGTATTTGCAAAAAAATCGTCATTTTCAGAAATGTACTATAACTACAATTTCTAAATACTAGTTACTTACTACAGTTATTGTTGCAAAAAAAAAAAAAAACCTTGAAACTTTCAATTTATTGTTTTTATTTTGTGCAACAATCCACTTTTTGTAACATCTACTTGATGATTTATCAGCCTCAATAATGTAATGTCTTAAATTAGTTTTATTTATTACAAATTATTAATAATGATTAATTACAAATATATATATTTTTTTATTACACTGTAAAAAATGACATGATCAATAAGTCATATATAAATAAGTCATCATATGTTTTTACATTGCTTCAACTCATCAAAATAATTTAAGCCATTTTAAACTTTATTTTTTAAGTTATACAAGATTCAGAAGAAGTCAGTTTTAGGGCTGTCACTTTACTTTCGAAAATCGATTGCACAATTGTTCGGACCAACCAACACAAGTTTCGAAAATGAAAATAGGGAATCGATTTTAACGGTCTTTTCTCTGAGCGCGTCCAGCTCGTCACGATGCGCCCGCAGCGAACGCGCGTCACACAGCAACTGCAGGCTCTGACAAACACACATAAAAGCTAATTATACTTCTGCATAATGTGTCTCTTTTTACAACAAAACTGTGAATTCTGCTGGTATTCAGACAGTCTCATACATACAGATACAGATTCGGGCTACAGTCGCCTACGTAGGTGAAATTTGTTAGACATTTCTAATCGTAAACAGCCATGTTGAAGCCTGCAGTAATGTTTTTCATTGATGTTATGGCAGTCCACTCTGCTTATTGTTTTTCAAGAATGTTGCACTCCTGTTTGTCATTGTGCATGAAACTTTACGCTAATAAATCATCAGAAATATTGCTGACTTGAGCGCCCTCTTTACGTTCGTCCTAATGCCTGTTAGTTGTCCGTGGATTTGCCTATATTTGGCGTTGAAAATGGAAACGTCTTTAGACATGGAAAATTGATTTTACAATTTTTTCGATTTACAATTTCTCAAAAGTGACAGCCCTAGTCAGTTTAAAGTAATTTAAGTTGAAATGTCTTACATAGCCAAGTTGATTGTACTTAAAAAATTAAGGCAGCAAGTTATTGTTTTACATGTACTAATTTGATTAAATAAATAGAAAATCGGATTAATAACAATTTTATACTTCATCATTATATCAATAACAGCAGTAATGGTATTATGTTATGGTATTTTGGCGGACACTGTGGTTACTGTGGTACATTTTTATAAGTGGTGGAAGGGGGCCAGAGGAAATCTTGAGAGAGGACAAGTGGAGTATGTAAAACAGGTGGAAGTCAGAAAGAAAGGGCACGAGATGGTGTTTAAATGAACTGCGAGTATGTAAAGACAAAGGGATGAAAAGGATGACAATGCCACAAGGTACCAATCCTTTCCCAGGAGACATGCCATCCTTCTTGCCATTAAAGCAGCTGCTCTCTACATCCCACATCCCCACACTGCTGCAGGCTGTATTTTAATGAAATTTCACACCTCGCGTCCCCACACATCCTCCACCTGTCTGTCTAGAGCTGCGTCTCACTTAATATCTGAACTCAGGTTACACCTCATTATCGGCTCTCTCACCTCAACAAGACACTGATGTTTCAGAATTTCCACAGCAGTAGCAATTTTTTGTGTGTCTATGTAATGTATGTAGTCTGCCTTAACTTTGCACTTGTAGACAGTGGCAAGTTGTAGACTCATCAATCTCCTCTGAATGATAGTGAATATGAAAGTACTAGAGCTAAAGTCTATTCGTTTTCATGTCAATAATATTTTCTAGCACATTTCACATTGTTCCAAAGCAGCTTTGCAAAGAATAGTAAGGTGCCTAAAGAAACCCATTGAGTAAGCCAAAGGCGACAATGGCAAGAAAAACTCCCTAAGATGAGTAAAAAACCTTGGGTGACCAAGAATCAAATGTTTTTAAAGGAAGGAATTGATACTTTTGTTCAGCAAGGACACAAAGACATTTATAAAATTACAAAAGAGCTGTATTTTATTTAAATGCTGTTCTATTGAACTTTCTATTCACCAAAGAATCCTGAAAAAAGAGTCACATTTTCACAAATATATTTAGCAGCACAATTGTTTTCAACATTGATAATAATAAAAGATGTTTAATTCAGCATATTAGAATAGTCTTCAGTGTCACATGATCCTTCAGAAATCGGAGGAATGGCAGCTGAAAATACACCTTTGCCACCACAGGAATAAATTGCATTTTAAAATGATTAAAATAGAAGTTATTATAAATTCTAATAATAATTCACAGTTAAATATCTTACCAACCCCAAACTTTTGACTAGTAGTGTACGTAATATATAAACTGACTGTTGTCTCTCTTGACTATCTGGATGATTAACAGTGGTAATGCTCTTGGGTTTTACTTAAAAACTGATGGTCTAAAAGGCTATTTACTGGGCTTGGACTGCTTGGTTCATAGGCATTTTGGGTGATGATGAACATGTTTGTCAGTGAGCCAGGTTAATATCTCAGAGCCATGCATCACTCACTCGCCACTGAATAACTGCTCTGTCTCTACACAGGCTGACGGGCTCTTTTCTCACCAGAATGCTCCCGCTGTAAGTGCTGTGCTCTCTAGTCAGTGTAAACAGTGGATAGTATTTGTAGATGGAGTCTGAGTGCATGAATATTAGTATATTCGTTTTATTTGATGTTTTTTGTGCATTTTGTCTTGTTTTATATTGTGTGGGTCTTGTGTCCTTTATAGACGGCTTAGGTTTTAATGCATTTGATGTGGTGCATTAATATGTGCTTGTAGTGAAATCAGCATGCATTTTGTCACATTGAGCTGGTAGTGCAGAGGCAACTAGCTCTGTATGTATGAGTGTGTGTTTGTGGAAACTGCCAGTGGGTGTCAAGGCTGTTATGCAGAAACGGGCCTGAATTAATTTTCCTGCATGTGTGTTCATTAACCTTGGCACACAAGAGACGGCACAATTCCCTCTGAAATTTGTATCACCAGATGGGTTTTCCCTCACAGTACAAGTCACAGAGATACTCTCTGTCTGAGCCATCAGCTTTTTAATTTCTCTCCTCTACACATAGTTTCTCAAGAGCACTTAAGTGTGTTGATTCAGTGTTGTCTTAGTTTAAGGTAGGCAAGTTTATTTATATAGCACATTTCATACACAATGGTAATTCAAAGTGCTTTATATAAGCATAATAAAGGAAATAAGAAATAATCAGACATGTAGAATTAAGTGATTTAAAACTGCATGCGTAAAGAAAGGTGAACTTAAAATGTGTCAATTAAATGGATTAAATTAAAATGAATAAAAAGGCTGTAAAAATAAAAAAAACAAATTAAATATTAATAAATAAAATAATTAGTTAGTATGTATATATTTGTATATTATATATTTCTATGTGTAAAATAATGTACCATATTATTGCCTAATTTCAGAACAAGATGTGGCTATTTAAAAAAAATTTAATTATTATATTTTCATTAATCTCAAATCTTGATGTTGGATCCAGCTGTGAATGGCGTAATAATCATCGTGTTTGTAATGAACTGTCTGTATTTCTTGGTGACTCAAACCTAGTGATGTTGTAGGTCTTTTAGGTTCATAGCCTATTGCATATGACGAATTTGCAAAGTAACTTTTTACCTACATTTATTCATAATTAAGAAACAAAGCACAAGCAGTGGCTGCAGTGGCATAGTGTCATATGTTCTGCTTGTAATAGGGATATCAATTTATTGGCTTTTTTTTGCTATGTAATAGTTACATCAAGAACAAGATGAGTGTTAATTTACACAATTTTATACACAAAATATATATGATAATTTATTTGCATAGTGTAAAGGGGTTTGTTTATATAGGGGTTCAATTTCTATTCTGAAATGGGCAGGGAGACAAATGCCCTTATTGGAATGGAAAGACATGTCAGTGAGATTGTAATAGGTTACATGAGAAATAAATACAGAATGAAGTGAGCAGAGATTTAGCCTGTGTGTGTGATAGATGTGTTAGTGCAGAGAAAACCAACAGAGCAAAAGGAGAGCCTGGGATTTATGTAGGCTTTTGTGTGTGTCAGCGCATATTTGTGCATGTCCAGGGCCTCAGAGATTTAAAGCCTGGTTCACACTGTATGTTTTTGGCCACGATTTGGCCGTCTGAGACAAATTTTGAGAATCCTAAAATTCTTCTGATCCTAGGCCAAAATCTGAAGTCTATGAACACTGTTTTGGCATGTTCTCAGACGGCCGTTGCGATTCAAATTTGATCTCTGCTGAAATCAGAGTCAGTTTCAGAAAATTTGATGCACAGTCCTTTAGTGTGAATTCTCCTACGACAATTGTCAAATCAAAAACCAGTAGGAGCGCAGAACCTGATGACGCAATTAGTGAGACAACAACAAACCACCACTTGCTCCACACACATCGTCTTTGTTTTTTCTTTTCAAGATAAGCCCTGATCGGTTTTAGTTCGCTAGCCACCTTTTCAATCCAGCACTTAATTGCAGCTCACAGTCACTGAACATGTCACAGATTGATGATTTAAAACTCTGCTCAAGTTTTTTTTTAATCCGTCTGTTTTTAACGTGTCTTAACTGCTGTACAGTCTGATATTTAATGACAACTGAGATCATACAGTGTGACATGGCTTACAGTGGGGATCATGTTTGTACAGTCTGACAAGCAACAGTCGTAAAGGGCTATTATAAATTGTACATTGTACAATAAGTCAAAGTACACCGCCAATCTAACAAGGGTTCTCTTTTTCATTTTCATTTCTATATTCTTGATAGAAATCTCTTTGCTTTTACTGATTCCACTAATAACAATGCTAATTGCATTCATCAAAGACTAAATTAATATTTTGGGAGTGGTCTGTTTCCTGTCTGAGTCATTCTGTACCAACCAGAGTCATGTGACTAAAGTTCTAGAGGGCCGTCCAGATCCTGAACTCATCAAATGCTTCTCCAGCTTTCTTTGTCTGTCAAAATGATCAAATGTAATGTAAATGTAAAAATCCAAAAGTCTGAATGTGCAACAGTGAGTATTTGTGATGCATCAAAGCATTTCAAATATCTAATAGTTGTGCAAGAGTCTATTTACAGTTTTAAATGAAGCTCTAGTGTCTGTCCTAGTTTTAAGCAAGAGAAAAATTATACAGTCTGACCTAAAGCACTGGCATCTGGTGCTGTCTAATGAGCAATCATTATCTCTGCTTTTTTCAAGCATTGTTTGTGATCCTTTTCTTTTGTTTACATTCAGCATTGTTTTCTCCTGAGGACATTCTCATATTCATGTGGAGCAAATATAATGTCTGATGTTCTGAGAAATGTCCACACTTAATAACCAAATTCACAAGCACAGTTTCTGAAATGTCACCAAATGAAAGTGCTTTATTTGTTATTGACTTGTACCAAAGCAGATCAGGGACCAAAAAATCCCAGCAGCCCAATAATGTCACTGGTAACCAGGGGTTAACTGGGATTTCGGAGGCGTGGGAACCCCAAAAATTCACAAAAGTAATACTGAGAATACATTTTCAGTATTATAGTATTTGTCAGAACATCCCTTGAAATAAAATATTTAATATCTAATATCTATTAATTGGACTTTTTTTTTTCTTTAAAATGAATCCCTTAAACTGATCTACAACAACCTTTTAAATTTGATTTGTCTGATATTATGCATGTATGTCATAATTCAACTTAAATGCATAATTACATAGAATATATATATAAAACTACTAATCAAACTATTGAGATATATATATATATATATATATATATATAAAATGTATTTAATAAAAATCAGATGACCGCTGGGTCAAGTTTAACTTCTTGCACCATGAAGTGATGTAATCTCATCATCCTGTACCTCAGGGATGGGGAACATTGGTCCTGGGGTGCTGCTGTCCTGCAGAGTTTAGCTCAGCCTCCAACCCTGATGAAAAACTCATCTGCCTGTAGCCTTAGTAATCCAGAAGACATTGGGTCTCATTTACTAAGCATGCGTACGCTCAAATTTGTGCCTGAATTATGTGTACAAACAATTTTAAGAACAAGTCACGAATCATCAAAATGTCGTAATAAAATGTATTCAAAATGTACGAAAAAATATAGTAACAACTGAAACCACACATAGGCGAAAAGCACTTTGGCTACTCTGAATGTCCTTATTAATCGTGTTAAGAAATGATATTTCATCCTAACACGACTATAATTATTATACTATATATAGTATAATTAAACTATTATACTATAACTATAATTAATTACATAATCCATATATAAAATTATATCGTGACGAAAGGCTGTGCGGAAAGCCCTTATATGGAGATTGTTTGGGTGTGTTTTATGCAAATGAGTAACCTTGTGCATATGGCCGATCCTTTAGAATACTCCAAATTCACTAACATCAGAATGATGTTAAGAACAAATTCATGGACGATTCATGTGCGTACATATACAAAATAATCAACGCAATTATTAGTTAATGAGACCCATTGGTTAGCTTGTTTTTGATGAGGGGTTGAAGCTAAATTCTGCAGAACAGCAGCACTCCAGGGCTGAAGTTTTCCATCCCTTCCTTTTCTTTTACATAGCTACATTTACTGAAAATGTTATGCTGATAGTATAATTGTAATGAAAAATGTGCATTAAATATAGAAGTATTTTCACTTGAGAAACTTTTTCAAAAGAAAAGAAAAAAGACATGCGTTGGCAGCGTTCACAATGTACTGGAATTAAACATGTTGTTCTTGAAAAATGTTTTTGTTCAAATGTACTCTCTAAATTAAGGCAGATTGTATGAAATGGATCACACACACAAAAAGTTGGTCCCATTTCTAACTGAGAGAAAAAGTCCATTTAGGTCTTACAAATTCAGTACATTAAGCCATAGTAAGCTTTTTTTACACATTAAGGTTTAGAATGTCCTCAACACACTTTTTTACAGCATGCATTGCGCACTCATCAAGAGTCAACGAGCTGCCGACTGCTGCAGAATGCGCGTGATGGAGTGACGCGGCAGTGCAGTTCCTGCGTCTCTCTATATGTTCGAGTAAATAAATGGGAGTGGGAATTCCCGCATTATGAACGTGGCACTTGCTGAAGTTATTAACATCGTATGCAATACCTGCAACCTCGCACCAAATTTCAGGCCCTGTAGACATACAGATCATCTAGTTAGCAGAAATGTACCGTAACATGTTTCTTCAAATTAGAACATTAATACAGGTATTTTTAACGATGTGCTTCCACAGCAGTCATAATTAACAGCAGTTACTGTGCCTTGGTTAAAGTTTGCAATGTGAATTATTTATGCAATTACTCTCTCCCTAGCCACATTGGCGGATAAAAATAAAATTAAAACAAACAATATAACGACCACAATCTTAAGGAAAATAGCAGAGTATAAGTATCCATTACATCACTATGTAAGTTATCATCTATATCTTGATGTCAATTACATCAGTATATAAGTTGCATAACTTATGTACTAAAGTACAAGTACACAATTTTTAAACTACTCGAAAAAAGTAACATTTTTGATAACTATTTAAAGGGACAGTTCACCCAAAAATTTTAATTCTGTCATTTACTCGCCTCAGGTTGCTCTCAACCTGAAATATTCATACAGGTTTGGAGCAATTTGAGGTGAGTAAATTATAGATTTTTCATTTTAGGGTGAACTGTCCCTTTACAGTAACGTGTGTATTTGTAATTCATTACTTCACACCCCTGCTTATGAGCAGAGATCAGATCAGACTCAGTTTGTGACTGTGCTGCTGTGTGTGTCTGTAGCCACAGGAGTCGTGAGGAGGAGCGCATCTCTAAACCAGCGGCTGTATCCACTCCAGTTAAGATGGCCGAGGACGCACTTCTGGCACCGTCTACAGATCAGCCCGGAGACAAACAGATCCCTCCACTGCCAGGTTGGGACTTTCACCTCCAGACTTGCATCTGTCTTCTGTCTTTCCTTCTGCTCTTCCACTTTCTTATCTTACCAGTCCAGTGGCGTGTGGCAGACTTCTTAAATAAGGCAAAGTCACCTCTCCCTGTTTTTTTTCTTTTTAGTCCAATGTAAATTCATGTTGCATTTCCATGTGACACATGAGATGCAGACAAAAACATGTCATGGCCACAAATTAAGAATTCATTCTCTTGTTTTAGTAAATCGTGGCCACCTTTTACTAATTTGTTCACTCTTTTTTGTTAAATCGTGATCACAAATTAAGAATCCGTTCCCACAAGTTATTTATTCATTCCCTTGTTTTAGTAAATCATGGCCATGTAGAACTAATTTGTTTCCTTGTGTTGATTTAACTAAATCAAGGGAATGAATTACTACAACATGGCCCCGATTTAATAAATCAAGGGAACAAATTATTATATTGTGCACACAATTTGCTTAAAACAAGGGAACGAATAAGTAAAAAAATTTGACATATTAGTAAGTTGTGGGAACGAATTGTCAATTTGTGGCCATGATATACATATTTTGGTCTGTAGATGTTTACTCAGTTTCCGAGTTAAAGGCACATGGAACATAATTTACCGAAAACAATGATCAAGCAACCAAACCAATACTACAACTATTAATGAGTAAAATGTAAAAAAAACAATTAAACATTTACATTACTCCTAAAAATTTAATAGCTAGAATAATACAGTACAACGCATAATTGTGTATCTTTTACATAGTACTACAAACACTGTAATTAGTGCATCAGTTTCCACTTATTTGACCTATTCAGTCTGGTTTGCGGACTGATTACAAACATGATAGTCAGGTATTATTGCTTTGACTGAGTAGACAATTCAAATAGTTCACACTGTTATACTGTTTTTAACATGACTTTTCAACTATATTTCACAGTGAGGCAAAAATTGTGTGTAAACTATGTTTAGTTTTATTTTTGTACTGTTATTTTCTTCTTTTTTCTTCTTTTTTTGCACAGTCTCCCTCGCCCTCCTACTCCCATGTTTCCACTGATGTAAATCAGACCTGTCCTCTCCTAGTTGTCTCTCTATACTTTGCTGCTGTTTACTCCATCCTGATCTGGAATGCCCAGATCTGACCTTGCTTTGCTCTGGTTTTTCATGTTCTTTTTGGGCTGATTAATAACCAAAGAGTATGTTGTAAAAGAACTGTGTTTATTGATGCACATCATCATCAAAGTCTAACAGAGATATGTGTTTAGAGCCAAAGCCAGTCTATGCACAACCTGGGCAACCTGATGTTGATCTGCCAGTCAGCCCCTCTGATGCCCCTGTGCCCAGTGTCGCCCATGATGACAGCATCCTTCGGTCAGTGGTGTTGCATAATCTGTACTCATGTCATATTCCCACTTGCCCTTTCTAGTGATTTACTAGCCAAGTAAGCTTTCTGTATTATCGTACAGATACACAGGTGCAAATCATTTGAATCCACAAATGAATCCACAATTCCAAGTCCATGAAAAATTAACCCAGTTTTATTCTGTTTACCAGGCCTAGTATGAAGCTGGTGAAGTTTAAGAAAGGAGAAAGCGTAGGATTGAGGCTGGCAGGAGGAAATGATGTGGGGATATTTGTGGCTGGTGTGCTGGAGGACAGTCCTGCTGCTAAGGAAGGCCTGGAGGAGGGAGACCAGATACTCAGGGTGAGGATCTTATTTTACGTTTACATCTTTTAGAGCTTTATAGTGAGGTCTCACAACATGGATCTAGCATAAATTTAAAGAACATGCACTAAATTTTACTATAAATATGCTCTTAATAATATCCTGTCCCTCCTAGCCTTTGTTTGGTTACAGGTGAAGTCTGTATACTTTTGTTAAAAATTAAAATTCATCTTTTGTTAAAATTAAATGGTTAATAGTGCGAATAAAATTGTGTGTGTAACTAGTGGCATTTCTTGTGTAAACATCACATATTTAGCAGATACAGGAGCATGCTTTATCATATCTGAGAAATCTAGTCCTAAGAAAGCATGTGTTTGATTGTTTTGCTACTGAACATCTGTTGTTGACTAATCTCTATACTGTAACACTGTGTAACATCCCACTTTTTCTCAGGAAAATATGAAGACACTGTGTGACCCCTGTGGCTGTGGGCAAAAATAATCATGACATACTCCTGCTCTGACTCAGTGCCTGTCTCTCCTCTGTTTTCAGCTTTCCTTTGTTTAGCCTTCGGCTGCACAATGGCACTCATTGTTTAACTCAAGCCTCCAGTAGTCTTACACTATTGTCAGTTGCTATGTGTAATACAGTGAGTCTAAGTCAGGCTCATTTAGGCTTGTTTATCACCGAGCACATTTTAATTATACATAGACAGCTTTGTGCCTCTCCCACACTAGTCCCAGAGCAGGTCGTCACAGTGTCCGTACACATGCGTGTATGAAAGTTCCTGTTCCTGCTTCACAAACACACACTCCTTAGATTCCAGGCCCTGCCTCACAGCGAGACTCCCAGCTCATTGTTTTTCCCTTTCCATTTTGTCAAGGGTGACTCCACGTTCACCTCAACTCTTTTTTTCTCCCTGAGATTGTGACTTTAAGATAAAGTAGAAACACAGAAAAAGTGGATTTGCTCTTTTTTTCTCTCTCTGCTTCTCTTTATTTCTCTTTCCACTGTCAATAAACAGTGTATTGTTAAGTTACAGCACCGCAGAGATCTAAAGCCTGTTTTCTTCTTGCACTCCCTACTGTTCGTAGGTTAACAATGTTGACTTTGCAAACATCATTCGTGAGGAAGCAGTGCTGTTCCTGCTGGATCTTCCCAAAGGTGAAGAGGTCACCATCCTGGCTCAGAAGAAGAAAGATGGTAAGCAGATGGATACGGCTTTCATGTATTGATTATGTTGGCCTATGATCACTTATTACATGGTTCTCGAATAATATTCGAAAGCCCTCCATTCTAAGTTAATATGTACCTCTGCTACTTCTGTTGTAATAAAAATTATTAAACAAAAAAATTATGATTAAACATTTTAATTAATATGTTATTATTAAATGACTAAATAACTATGTAATTTAATAAATAACTTTAACTAAATTTGAAGACTTATTTGTGCACTCCTGGAAGTTTCTTTGAGGATCCATAAACCTTGTTTATACTTTCACCTGGCTCCGCACTGTGAGCCTCTGCTGACTGTGCGCATACCTCCCCAAACTGACGAGGCGTATATACTTGATGTGCTCACCATTGTACTATTCTTTGAAAGGACAGGGGGCGACTCTGAGTAATTGTCATCTAAAACAACAGGAAGTATCAATGAGAAGTAAAGTACACATGTGACAATGCTCCTTCGCACTCGTGTGGATGCGGCGGGTATAAGCCAAGCTTTAGTAGGCCCTGCCCCCCAGGTCGAGAACCACTGCTCTAGAATATTTCATTCTGATTGGGTCTGATTTTGCGGTCAAATGTCTTCTGTGATCAAATATCTTTCAGTAATAATTGCTAAAATGACTGATCATTGATTTATCACGCTGTGCTACTATTGTGTCTCATATAACTCCAGCCTTTTTCTTCTCACATAAAAAAAAATTATTTCCAAATTGAAAACCAAATTCCTTTGGTAAGTACTTCTGTAATAAGTGGGATGCAATGCAGTCAGATGGTTATTAAGGGTGATATAAGACCCCTCTGCTTCCTTTTGGGGTCATTATCACCATGTTTGGGTTTATTTTGTAATGATGACCACTTAAATAAATACTTGTATAACTTGCCCTATTGTTTAGTTAGGTAAGATTCAATCATTCATACTAAGAAAGATATTTAGTGTTATTATGAATCTGTTCCTCATGACTTTCTGTTAACCATCCATTTATATCCTGTCCTCCAGTGTACCGGCGAATAGTGGAGTCTGATGTGGGCGACTCCTTCTACATCCGAACACACTTTGAGTACGAGAAAGAGTCTCCTTACGGGCTGAGCTTTAATAAGGGAGAGGTGTTCAGAGTGGTGGACACCCTCTACAACGGAAAACTGGGCTCCTGGCTGGCCATCCGCATCGGGAAGAACCACCAGGAGGTGGAAAGAGGCATCATTCCCAACAAGAACAGGTAACCACTCAGTAAAGCACTAGTACACATAGTACACAGTTTAGTAGATCATATATAGATCACTATAAAATACTGTGTTTTTTTTTCTTTATTTTGTGTAATGCATGATTACCTATATGCAAGTTTGTGATGCTAGAGAGAATTAACTACTAAATTAAGTATTTTTTTCTTATTCATATGGTTGAATTGGATCATTGAAGGTCAGCAAGCAAAGACATTGATTAATAAAGCGAGATTAAATACATATAGCATATTTGTGTTATTTAACATCTAAATATTCTGAGTTTGCATTTCACTGTTTTTATTCATTTTGGGGAATACTGAATCTGTTGAGAGATGAGTTAATGCACGCTCGCATTTAGTATAGAACTACAATAACCTTACACAGCGCACACAACACTTCTGCAACTTTACTCCCGATTTCTCTCAACATGGGGACAAGAGAGGTGTTATTAGTCAATAAATGGAAATCCAAGCTACTTGCGTTACTTGTTTGAAAAAGTAACTCTGATACTTTGTTGTAAATTTAAAAGTAATGCATTACTTTAATAGTTACTTAACAGTAAAGTAAACTGATTACGTAACTCTGCTTACTAATAATGTCTTGCTCTCAACACTGCTGCTAACTAAAGCTGCCCTTGTTTTGCCATCTTCTCTTCAGGGCAGAGCAGTTATCAAGCGTACAGTACACACTCCCCAAAACTGCAGGCGGCGACCGAGCTGACTTCTGGAGATTCAGAGGTCTACGTACTTCAAAGAGGAACCTGCGGAAGAGTAGAGAAGATTTGTCAGCTCAGCCTGTTCAGACCAAGTTCCCTGCTTATGAAAGGGTGGTTCTTAGAGAGGGTATGTATGTATTTATGTATGTTAGATAAGGAGGCACAATATATCGGTTTCATATGTTCATATCAGCCGAAATTTGAGATTATTATAATTTTTTTACATTTAATACTATATTTTTTATTTATCGGTATCAATATTGTATACACTTCAGCTGATATTGGTGTATAATTTTGCATGCTCATTCATACATTTAAATAACCTTTTCCATCATCTAATGCTCACTTAAATTAATAATAAAAAAATAAAAAAAAGTTAAATGTAAACTTTATCAAATCTCATTTTCAATTAGCAATCTCCTTTAGCAATTTCCATTTTTCATACTTTGTTATAATATTCTGATGCCTAAATTCTCGTATTTTTAAAATGCATGTAAAATTTGAATATTGGTCATTCAGTAATCTTAAAATAGCTATATTTCTGTTTTATTTAAACTAAAGCAGAAATGTTTTTCTCTATCTTGTTTTAGCTGGGTTCCTGAGACCGGTTGTGATCTTCGGACCAATCGCAGACGTGGCACGAGACAAACTGGGGAGAGAGGTGCCTGACCTGTTTGAGCTTGCAAGTGAGTGTCCATTTATTAACACACATCCCTTGATAAGACACAGCGCTTCAGTTTTCTAATCCGCCTACCTGTGCAGCATACTTGAGCAGTTACAGCTGTCCTGCTCTCCAGTGTCAGTAGCGCATTTAAAATTCAGCTTGTAAACTGATTCCTTGAGTGGCCACTGGCTTTATTTACATAACATGTATGACTGTATTTGCTTTTCAGAGACACAGCACCCAGATGGAAGGGAAAGTACGTTGCATACAGTAGTCACATCAGCTCACTCCATCAGTAACCATAGTTACTAGAGGCTGTGCATTATTATGGCATCCCTTATTTTAGTTACACCAAATCGACACTGCTTGAAATGGTAATGAGAAATAATTCAAGGTGTGTTCATGCTGTCGACAGCTCCAAACCCCCCTCCCCAACCCTTCAGTCATGCTTGAGAGGAGATAAAGGCACATTGCTCATTGATTTCCCCCATCCCAAGCACCTGCTTCCTGTGTTATTTTGTGATACTTTGGGCTTTTTTCTTTTTCTTTTCTGTGGAAAAGACTTACTGTAGTTGCTGCTTTTTCAGAGCCATGATATAGTAAAGGATACAGATGTAGGTCTACAGATACTGTCTTAAAGGGGTAGTTCACCCAAAAATAAAAATTGTCATTAATTATTCACCATTGGACCCCATTGAAAAAAACGAAAACTTTTGGATTTGAACAACATTAGGATGTTGACAGTATTTAAATTTTTGGGTGAACTTATCACATTATACAATTTATCAATGGCTCCTAAAGTTTAAAGCACACTTACTTCACCATGTAATGACCTTCTGGTTTCACTCTGTAATGTCAAACGTTCTTCGGACATTCCAGACCCTTTCTTAGTCACTGTGGTGTACAGATGCTCCTATTCCCTCCACTTTATATAATGAATATTCATATTTGCAAATCTATAGTTAATCAAAATGCACCACATTGATGTTACACGTATGGGACATTTGAACAGTCTGCAGGTGCTCATATTGTGTATGCGGGCGCATGCGCACATCCATGTTGAATTGCCTTCTCACTGAATGCTATTGAGGGGTGAAAATGCTGATGTCCTGCATCAGAGGGAGCTCAGGAAGTGTATGTGTATGCTAGTATGGATTATGTTTTTTCTTGTGTAGAGAGTGAACCCAGAGATGCCGGCACTGACCAGCGCAGCTCAGGGATCATACGCCTCCACACTATCAAACAGATAATCGACCGGGTGAGTTCTCTTACACACTTAACGCATGCAAAATTGTTTAAGGCACATAGTGCAATGCAGGAACTTTCTGAATGGCACTACTGCCTCCTGCTGGTGGATTGTGGTACAACACATTTTCTTGAGACTCAGTCTGTATGTTTTCTGCAGGACAAGCATGCAGTGTTAGACATTACTCCTAATGCAGTGGATCGGCTGAATTATGCTCAGTGGTATCCTATCGTGGTGTTCCTGAATCCTGACAGTAAGCAGGGTGTGAAGACCATGAGGACTAGACTGTGTCCTGAGTCCAGGAAGAGCGCTAGGAAACTCCATGAGCGTGCACTCAAACTGAGAAAGAACAACCACCATCTCTTCACAGGTAAACACAGATGTTTTTTGAGGTTGTGTATTCTTTAATGTTAGCCGTAGACCCTAAACTTGATGGTATTAATATAAGTAACATTATATATATATTCTTTATTCTTTATTTGGCCTGTAATCAATCATTCTGGTGGATGATGCAGGTCACAGCATTTCTTCCATCTGCGTCTGTCTCTGGCTGTGTGGATCCAGGTTTTGTCAAAAACTCTTCTTTAGGGAATCTGACCATCGCGTTAGTGGGCGTCTGAGTGAGCTACATGTCCAGCCCATCTGTGCTTTTTCTTAGCTGCATCCGTGCTCGCATCTTTCACCCTTGATCCCGCAAACAGTTATTTGTAATCTTTCTTTTTTATTTTTTTGTAGTTTCTGTTCATCTGTTTTAGGAGACCATGTCTCACTCCCGTACAGTAGTACTGGTAGTATGGTGGTGGTATTGAAGAGATGGGCTCGTAGGGTTGGTTTGCTGATGGTAGTGATAGGGCCGGACTGGGACTCACACCCATCCAGGACATCCAATACACCCACAACAGATTTTGGAACCACAGAGAACCATATTTTTTGTATAGCCATCACATAAAAAGGTTTCAATCCTTAGGCTGGGGCAGTGCAAAATAATTAAAGTTTTTTTTCTTGAACTGCACCTTCACTTCACTTCCCTTTTCCTTTTCATTCTCTTAATATTCCCTGATATCTCTCTGTCTCGACTCTCTCTCTCTCGTGTGTGTGTACTTTTCTTGCTACTTTTCTTGTACCCGTCACTTCTTCATCAGCAGGTCTACTTAATCAATAACTAATAAATAATTTACTTAAACTTAGTTTACTTTTTTTTTTAAATAATGAAATAAGTAGTTTATTTTAAATGAACCCAGACATATCATACTCCATCACGTCTCGTCTGATCAACAGATATGGAAGAAAAATAATGTCAAATGTTTTTGAAATAAAAAGCCTGTTGAATTGCACTACTTGAAAAAAAATAGGCATTACATTAACCATGCTTGCATTTTAATGCATTGTATTTTTAGGGCTTGCATTTTTATGGGCCGAAATTCAACATGGTTGAATATTTAAGCTGTGAATATTTCAATTAAAAACATTTCAAACACATTTTCATTATTAAAAATTCAATAATCCATATTCACCTTTCATATTTCACTTCCAAAATATTCAAACTGTTTAAAAATACAACCTATAATATTCACAGGCATTTTTCGGTCCATTTTATTTCGCTTTGCAAATTCGCTTGAACAGCAGATGGAGAGTATGCTCGGCAATCTACTGCTTTTCCTGCAGTTCCTGGATGTCTATGTTGAATTTACTGTCGAATTTGAACCACTGAATTTGTGGAAGCGAATTTGCAAAGCGAAATAAAATGGACAGAAAAATGCCTGTTGAATATTATAGGTTGTATTTTTAAACAGTTTGAATATTTTGGAAGTGAAATATGAAAGGTGAATATGGATTATTGAATTTTTAATAATGAAAATGTTTTTAATTGAAATATTCACAGCTTAAATATTCAACCATGTTGAATTTCAGCCCATAAAAATGCAAGCCCTAAAAATACAATGCATTAAAATGCAAGCATGGTTAATGTAATGCCTATTTTTTTCAAGTAGTGCAATTCAACAGGCTTTTTATTTCAAAAACATTTGACATTATTTTTCTTCCATAAACAGACACACACACAGCACTCAAATTGAAATATGTAGTTGACAGAAATAACTTTGAATAATTATTCATAAAACCATACATCACATTAAATTACATGATGGGTCTCACTCAGCAGCCTATCTGCTATCTCAAATCTTAGTCTTGTATGTAAGCAGTAAGAAAGGCACACAGTGTTTCTGACTGAGCTCAATAAAGGCTGCAGTGTTACCGTATCATTCCTCATTTGTAAATCGCTTTGAATAAAAGCCTCGTAAATGTAACTGGGCAAAAAGATCACTTAGCTCAGTCATAAAGAGAAAGAGAATCCAACAATGATCCATCTTTCGATGAATTAATGAGCATATAAACGAGTGGTTTTATGCTACAGACATTGAGGAGGTTTGTTTTGGTTTTAATTTTTTTGAGCTTATTGTTATTTTTACAAAAACCTGACTTAGCTGGACTTTCTCTTGAGTGATTTGATGTCTTCCTTCCTGTCACTGTCCTCTAGCCACCATTAACATGAACAACATGAATGATGGCTGGTATGGAGGATTGAAGGAGACTATTCAGCAGCAGCAGAACCAGCTGGTGTGGGTCTCAGAGGGCAAGGTGAGTTTCATTGAACTTTTCCACAGTGATTCAGTTCAATAGCTGATGCATGAGGTTTCAGGGACAGGGTTCATTCCTGGATGTCTGGGTCCATGGTTCTGTTTTTACAGAGCATAGTTTATTAGTTTCCCCATGCATCTGTTCTTGTGGTCATAACACTTATGTTTGACCACTGTATGGTTCTTTGATCAGCATCTGTTCTTTTTCCCAGTGGACTTGAGTTTTATTTGAGTGATGTTTCACCATAATAAGGTTAATCTTATGAAACCTGTACCAGAAACTGTCATATTTTAATCTACAATGTTGTTTTAAAGCTGCTTTTTTTATGCTTTGTGGAAACAAATGTCATGACAAATGAAGCGCACCCCCTCAATTCTCAATATCATAGAAAGGAAAAAGTTTTAGGAAATAGTTTATTTTACAGTGTCCTTGTTACATGTACTTACTTTAGTAATTACAGAAAATTATTTATACATGCAACTAACCCTAAACCAAACAGATTCTTAACCTTAACACTATAGTAAGTACATGTTAATCAATATTACTCTGTACTTAAATGTATAATTACACTGTAACAAGGAAACCTTAACATAAAGTGTAACCAAGTTTCTTTAGCATTAACCAAAAAAAAGAGATACTCATTCTCTAATTGTTGTTATTACAAATTGCTGTTATAATATAAACATAAATATTTAATGAAAAACTTAAAAATTTGAAATGTTGCCATGCCTTGGAAATAAAATAAGCTGAAGTACTAAAATAAAGAAATAAAGAAAACTAGACATTTAGAAACTTAAACTAAAGTTAAAATTAAAATATAAAAATGAAACTTAATTCAAAAATATTAATTAATACTATAATACGATGTAAATAATACCATAATAACACAGTCTCATGTTCTTATTACAGTAATGTTATTTACAATGAATGTTATTTAAATTGTATTTATAGATCATTGTAGTATTTGTAGTACTACCTTTGTAAGCATTGTATGGTAGTATTGTAATTCTAACTAATTCTGTGAGATATTACGATAATATTGAGAATAAATAATTGAAAATAATGCTGACATTTTTGTAAAATTTGCCTAATTATCCGAAATATATTGTTAAAATGTACGCTTAATTTTTTTAATGCAAAATATATATTTTTGTGAGATTCCCCAATGTTACATTTCATCTACATGATGTAATTTCTCTGTTTCACCTTCTCAACTCATTTTTCACCCTCTCATGTTGCTCTCTTCTCTTCCTCTCTCTCTCTTGATAAATTCTTTGCATCTTGTGTTCTGAATCTCCGTAGGCGGACGGCGCACCTGACGATGATCTGGACATTCACGATGACCGCCTGTCCTACCTGTCCGCCCCTGGTAGCGAGTACAGTATGTACAGCACGGACAGCCGTCACACCTCAGACTACGAGGACACTGACACAGAGGGTGGAGCCTACACGGACCAGGAACTAGACGAGACCCTGAATGACGAAGTTGGACCTCCAAGCGAGCCCGCCATCACACGCTCCTCGGAGCCTGTCCGGGAGGACCTGCCCGTCATCCAGGAACCTCCTGGATATGGAGGGTACCAGCCTGAACCGCTGAACCGCATCGACCCAGCAGGGTTCAAGGCCCCTGCACCTCAGCAGGTAGCGTTTCTACGAGCCGTACGCCTTCCCTGTTGTCTGGAGGCCGTGGTGTGCGTGAGAAAAGTGTTCTAGCAGCGCTATTGATGGAGGAATGCTTTAAAAACCGTAGTACATTGCAGTACTAGAGAAGTGACAATGACCAAGTAATTGTTGCCACGTATTTATTATATGTATTTGTGAGCGTGTAGTTGTGTGAATGTGTGTGTGTATGTGACAAATATGGCTCGGCTGTTATAATACTTCATGTAGATGCTGTGACTCTTATCTATGATCACAATGGAGATGGAAGTGAGGACGTTGTATCTTTAAGAATGTGTAACGTTTGCCCCATCCTTGTGGTCTAGCTGTCCCCTTATATGTCATGCAAAATGATGTCATTACCAGAAAGTATTATGTGCATGATGGAATTACTGTGTTAACTATATAACTGTGAATGTATTTATCTATATTGGTCCAGTGGCCACCATGATATCAAAAGTGTCTTAGATCTTGTGTTACAAGAGCCAAAACATTGTACTGTACTGTAGAATTAAACTGACTTCAGACTTACAGTAAAAACAGAACATTGTTTAGTTGCAAATTATTACATGACATGGTTCCCAGAATCATCCTATTCTGTATGTTAGTGGGATGTTCCTAATTCAGTACAAGTTAAGCTGTGTGGACAGCATTTCTTAGCAGTTAAGGCACTAACAGAGAAAGGCCAGTAGGCCTTTAAATGCTATAAAAGTGTAGTCACTAGAGATGCACCGTTATTAAAATTCAAGCAATAATAAGCATATAATTATGTCATGCATATTTGTTATGAAATTCAGATGACTGTTAAAAATTTAATTAACTATTTTGTCTAAATAAATAAAACACTAACATCTAAAATAAACTGTAATGTACAGGTTGAAAAATAATTATATTTATTTTGAGATTTGCTAAATGTTAGTTATATTTAACATTGTTATTAAAGTATTAGTGTTTTTAAAGATTAGATGACAGCAAAGGTCAAATATCCAATATCAGCCAATTAAGATAAATTATTTATATACAAGTGCTGTCAATAGAGCTTAACATCAATTGAATCTGGAACATTCCCTTAATAGAACAGTACAGGTGTCAGGTGAGAAAGAAGAGAATCACAGCTGAAGTGCAGTGGTGAGGTTTGACCACATGTATTAAACATTTTTGAACACCTTCACAGAAAGCAGAGGCTGCTCTCCCCACGCAGCCTGAGCCGCTGGCAGAGACAGCGCCCCCTGCTGTTCATGTAAATGTAGGGGCCCCGAGTGCCAAGGATCTCCCGGTCACCCTCACTCAGGGGGATTTCAGCCCAGAGGCTGGCTCTCTCTTCCCACCTACCCCTGAGCTAGCTCAACCCCCGTCTCCCGACCCCAACCAATCTGGACAACCCGGGTCAGAGTCCAAGGTACCTCGCTAGCCACCCCGCTCTGGACTGAAACCGGCCCACTTAACGCCCGAGCCCGGTGCCCTCTCTTATCGCCGTCTGCCCTGCCTGTGTGCTGCGGTGCTTTCCTCTAGCTCTTGCATGTGCGCTGTGTGCTTATAATGAGAGCGTCTGTTCTCTATCTGTGATTGTGCGTATGTGTGTTCATAAACAACAGTGGGTATGACAGAGGCCTGCTGCATCAGATCATATAGTTCATGAATCTTCGGGCAAGCCCAGGTCCCCACTGTTGCTTTCTTACTTTTGCATGGGTTTATTTTTCAGTTGTTTTGCCTGTTGAAGTAGAGTTAGTAAATACTAGTGGTGCAATGAATGTGATAAACTGATTTAATTATTAAATTGATCTTTATTTAGATTTAAAACTTTGAATCTTCCCCCCTCCTATTGACTTTGAAAGGTAGCCTTGCTCTTTACAATAGTGTTCATTTGTAGTTTTTTTTTAGTTTTTCAGTTTTTGTCTTCTGACAAAAGTATTCTTTATATATATATATTCTTTCATTTTTCACCGTCATATTACTTAATTCAGCAATTTTATGCTAAAATGGCATCTAAATTTAGTCAACAAAAGTATTTCAGCAGAAAGTTAATTAAACTACAGAACAATAAAATGCATATCATGGCCAGGAATTAAGAAACAAACTAATTGCCTTGTGTTAATGTAGTTACATTTTGGCCAAAGTGAACTAATTTATAATTCGTGGCCACAATATTTAGTTTTTTTTCTCCCCTGCATGCTCTGTGCGGGGCTTGAAATTAAACTAAATATTCAAACATTATAAATATATATCAATTTAAACCTGTAGAAACATTTGTCATTTATCATAACATTTATGTGAACACTGCTGCCTTTATGATTCCTGAAATAGCTTTATAATGGAACAATCCTTGACATTTATTCATCATAATTTGATATTTTGAAACATTTATATTAATTTAGTTCATAGGGGTTACACAGACAAATCGACTTTAATACTCTGCCATGATGCTTTAAGCTTGATGTCGACTAGTCGCTGATCATGGCCTATAGAGGCGCATCAGGATAAGAAATCTTTGAAGTCCACTTTTACGCTTCGTTTCCAACAGTTAAAATTACAAATAAATGCATACTCTGAGAGCGCAACATTTACATTTACATTTATTCATTTAGCTGACGCTTTTATACAAAGCGACTTACAATTGCTATATATGTCAGAGGTCGCACGCCTCTGGAGCAATTAGGGGTTAAGTGTCTTGCTCAGGGACACATTGGTGTCTCACAGTGGATTCGAACCCGGGTCTCTCACACCAAAGGCATGTGTCTTATCCATTGCGCCACCACCACCCCCCCCCCTGGTGGTGCAACACAAGAGATGTGTGATTATACCATGTGGAAGCTCAAAATTGATCGGGAGAAAGCTCATTTTAAACAGCATATTGTGTTAATTGCTGTTTTAAACGAATCTGCTGCTGCATTGTAACACATACAGAGAAGTAGCTTCCACATCACAGGTAGATCACGCGCACACAGAAACATTCAGTAGTGCCGAAATGTATTGTCAACACTGTTCTGTGATTCATCAAAGTTCTAGCATATATTTCTTAAGTCCCTTTCACACAGTGATTCCGGAAAATACACGGATAATGTGTCCCAGGATTTGTCCCGGGATTGTTTTTTTTTATTTTTTTTTTATTCATTCACACTGCCAGTGATTTTCCGGAATCTGTGCATGCGTTCACACACAACCCGTAAAGATCCCGTAAAGACACGTGACATCGATGTGACATGTAATGTCTCAGCAGCGTCTTAAGTTTGCATATGAACTGCGACTTCTCTCTCGAGAAACCACGCAAGTGCATTTTTATTTTTTTTATTCGATCATAAACTAGCGCATTACGTACCGTTTCACTATCTGGCGAATGATCCCAGCTTCAGCGTCATGCTGCTTTATTATACAAAATCCAAAAACCCAAAATGGTTCCTAAAAGGCTACTTTTCAAAGTACATTTTATTTTTTGAACCAAATTGTTTTTGTATATTTCTTTTTCAGTGGGACTTTTTCTGGCTGATTTTACCCCAATGATTTTGCAGCTTGGCGTGTCATGAGTCATTTTATCTTTCTTAAACTCTGAAACTGTGTAATGGCTGCCTCCATTTGACCTGTTCAATAACTGCCCACTCTGAGTCTTCCTCTATTGCAGGTCTCTCTGCTGACTCTGTGCTTCATTCTTCAACTTTTAATCCGAATATTATTCACTTCTGGTTTCTGTCGTTTCATTCAATTCAATTGATTGCTGTGGTTTTGAGTTTAATGTACAGTTCTTTGAACAGTTTGTTCATAATTTTCCTGCTTTGGCTTTATCAACAGATGTACAAGAAGGATATCTACCGAACCAACGAGCAGACGCAGGTGAGCCAAAACCCTATGCAGCCCAACTACAACCCCCAGCAGCCCCTCTACCAGGAAGACAAGCCATACAGAGATTACGACCAGCAGCCCAGTCGCTATGATGGGGGCTACATGGAATCAAAGGCTCGTAACTTTGACCCTCACCTACATTTTGAAAACAGCGTGCCTCCGTACGACGAGCAATGGGCTCCATATGACCACACATCTGGATACGACCCTCATATGCCCTATGAGGATGGTCTGGATCACATGTATGGTCACCCTCAGACGCGGCACGACACGGGTCGACCCCGTTATGGCAAACCTAGCCCTGGACCGATCCGACACGACGAACCACCCCCTGCGCGGCCACAGTATAACCAAGAACCACTTCCTCACACTCAAGCCACCTCCCGCTCCCCTGAGCCCCCCAAACAACAGTACTACGACCCCTCCCAGAGACCTTCCTACGTTCAACCACCACAGAGGGGCTACATGAATTCGGAGACCTCTGTGTCCCCTCCCAAACCGGAGTCCCTCTCACCGACAGCAGAACCTGAACTTCCTCCTCCTCCAGCCGAGGCAGAGGAAGACCCAGCCATGAAGCCCCAGTCCGTGCTCACGAGGGTTAAGATATTTGAGAACAAACGATCCGTATCTGTGGACAGAGCAAAAGAGTCTGCAAACTCTGGGATTCGGGTGAGTTGGCATAGTCTGTATTTCTTCTCACTAAATACACACTCTACAGACTGAATAATTAAGGTAAAATTTTTCTGCTTCCTTTAGCCTGTGGACATGGTGCCTAAACCTGGCGCTGCCTCTGTGCCCAAAGCCAATTCTTTAAGTAACCTGGACCAAGAGAAGGCCTTTAGGTAATGAATTAGCACTTAAAATCAATACATTTGCAGCCACAAATACAATATCATTTGTGTCTACTTTTGTAACCAAAACATTACAATATTTCTATTTCAAATAAATGCTGTTTTTTTCTTTTCTTAAACTTTCTATTCATCAAAGAATCCTGTATCATGGTTTCCACAAAAATGTTATTCAGCTCAACTGATTATATTAGTGCACTTTTATTGAAATTATTACTGCAACTATTCTATGCATAAAGTATTTGAAGGTACACATGCGTCTTTTATCTGTCAGATCTCCAGAGCCACAGCAGCCCGATGATATCATTCGCTCCAATAACAATGACCCTGATGAGGATGAGGAGTACTACAGGAAACAGCTGTCTTACTTCGACCGCCGAAGCTTTGATAGCAAACCCTCCGCACAGCTGACACCTGCCATCAAGCCAGCCCAACCCCAGACCCAACCAGGGTACTACCCCAGGTACATTATCATAAATTATCATGTTTCCTGGAATTTATAATATAAAATTAGATAGCAGTAAACATGATGACAGAATATATGGCTTTAAATTTGAATCTAGACTTCATTGTTTGTTTGTCTGTCTGCTACAGGACAGAGTCAGTGGAGAAGATCAACCCTGTTGCTCCAGCCAACCCAGCTGTCCCACCCCCGACCCTGCCTAAACCTGCAGGTAAGTTATTTATGGAAGAATAAAACATTTAATATACATGTGTATAAAGAATGTTGTTCTTTTGAACTTTCAATTGATCAAAGAATCCTGGAAAAAATGTATCATGGTTTCCAAAATTCCCCAAAATATGAACCGTCACAGCTGTTTTCAACATTGCTAATAATAGGAACTGTTTCTTGAGCACCAAATCAGCATATTAGAATGATTTCTGAAGGATCATGTGACACTGAAGACTGGAATAAGGGTGCTGAAAATTCAGCTTTGCCATCACAAGAATGAATTACATTTTTAAAATGGAACCGAGTTATACATTTTAATAATATTTCACAATATTACTGTATTTTAATCAAATAAATGCAGCCTTGGTGAACATAAGAGACATATTCACATACACATAATCTTCCTATCTCACACAGTGACCCCACCGCTAGACCCACACGGATCTCCCAAAGTGAAGCCTCCCAGTCATGAAGACAAAGTTCAGAGCACTTACCTGCCTCAGAAAAGCTTCCCAGAGAAATCTCCTGTTAACGGCACCGGTGAACCTCCAAAGACCAACAGCACTGCCACGTCCAGCTACAACCGTTTTGTGCCCAAGCCGTACACCACCTCTGCAAGGCCCTTCGAACGCAAGTTTGACAGCCCCAAGTTCAACCACAACCTCTTGCCTAATGACTCTCAAAATAAGAAAGATAATGTGAAAGTTCCTATCAGTACCACAGCCAAACCACAGAGCTCACCCCAGTCGACAGACCATGACAGCGGCCTGGACACCTTCACCCGCACCATGGACCAGAAACCGAAATACCAGCAGAACAACATCAACGCCGTACCCAAGGCAATACCTGTCAGGTACACTAGAAACTAGCTCCGTAATTGTCAAGCTTACTTTTTTTTCGTGCTAAAATTATAACATGAAGTAAATTAGATATTACTTAAAAAAATTAAAAAGTACAAAATTAAGTAAATGTAGGACACAAAACAGAAAAACATTATCACAATCAGTAGAACTAGATATTTGTCTACTGATATTACTTTTCTGCTATAGCTAGATTTATTTTTACAATAAAGAACTAAAGATCAGAGGAGTCAAAAGGTAGGTTTATCTTATTTTATTTTTCCTCTTTCCAGCCCAAGTGCTTTGGAGGACGACGACGATGATGACAGCCACACGGTGGTGGCGACGGCGCGGGGCATCTTCAACTGTAACGGCGGGGTTCTGAGTTCCATTGAGACGGGGGTGAGCATCATTATCCCTCAGGGAGCGATTCCTGATGGTGTGGAGCAAGAGATCTACTTCAAAGTGTGTCGGGATAACAGCATCCTGCCACCTCTGGACAAAGAGAAAGGTCAGTCACGCATCTTTTTAACTCGGGTCAGAAGATTCTGACATTTTTGTCGTTTTCTGGCCTGTGAAAGAAACCTGGTAATCCAGAATTTGATAGATTCTTTTTTTATTGATTCATGAACTAACCTGTACTCAAAATGCTAGTGAGCTTATCAGTACTAAATTTGTAGCTTTATGAGAAACATTGTCTGTTCATATACAGTTATGTGCTTGAGTGTAGAGCAAATGCTAAAGGAACGAGTTTTTATTTCCAGGTGAAACTCTGCTGAGTCCTCTGGTGATGTGTGGTCCTCACGGTCTGAAGTTCCTGAAGCCAGTGGAGCTCCGCCTACCTCACTGTGCGTCTATGACCCCTGATGGTTGGTCTTTTGCTCTAAAATCCTCCGACTCCTCGTCGGGTACGCTGTCCTCTCTCTGTCCTTTTTGGGGTCGTTTGGGATGGCTTTGTGACAACTTGTTTGGTTGTGGGCCTTTTTTTCATTATGCATTTTCTTATTCACACCTCCATATGACCAGTCATTTGTTAACCTTTTTTTTAATTATACCACTAAATATGACTAATATTTTAGTCATTTAGCTTATCTCACTGACTCACTAATTCCAGTCTGCTCATTCATTTATGTGGTTTATTTAAGGTCTATTTAAACCAAGTGTCTCTTTTAAAACCGGGTGTGATAATTCACCCTACATTACAATACATTTATTTTTTTCATCATCTAGGTATTTAGATGCATGCGCAAATACACTACTGTTCAAAAGTTTTGGGTCATACTTTCATAGTTTTATTCAGACAGGATGCATTAAATTGATCAAAAGCGACAGTAAATACATTTATAATACAAAAGATCTTTCTATTCATCAAAGTAAAATGTTTCCACAAAAGTATTAAAGTAGCACAATTGTTTTCAGCATTTCTAATGGATCATGTATCTGACGACTGGACTAATGGCTGCTGAACATTCAGCTTTGCCATCACAGGAATAAATTACATTTTAAAATGTACTGAAATAGAAAACAGTTATTTCAAATTGACCCCAAACATTTAAACGGTAGTGTATATTCTATAAGGGAATAAATGTTACACATTTAGATTTTTCATAAAAGGAACTGGATGTGATAACTAAGAATTTTTTTTTACAAATTGGAATTTTATTAAATATTTTAAAAATAAATAATTGCTCCATTAGTGAATGACAACATATCCATTATATTTTACTGAATGGATATTTTGCATTAGAGAAAGTAAATTTGTTTTGGCAGATGGTTTGTATTCTGCAGGGCCCAACAAATTGCATTTTGTTCAGTATGAGTAGTTTTCGCTGGGCAGATTCGTTTCATAGGCCTTTGTGTTCTCTCGATCAAGGCACTGAATCACTCACTTTCTCCTTGGAGGTTAGTTAAATCAGAGATCTGCAGGTGAACATTGACACAATAGGTTGTTTGCCATCTTCACTTGAGTCTCATGATTTCATGAATTAGCCAATGTGAATTCACATCTATTAATCATAATTCACTCATAATATTATTTGTGTATTGAACTGATTCTCACACAGCCACCCAAATGTCTGAATATGCAGAGATGCTGGAATTGCCTTCGTCCCGCTAATGGAGATCAGCAAATGTTTTTCCCTGGGTCTTCTCTCTCTCTCTTGTTTCACTCATTCGTCTCTATATAACTCTTATTGGTAAACCTCGGACCACCCTGTATTAACCTTTTAATGAACCTCTCGTTCTGAGTGTGCAGTGGAGAGATCGGAGACTCCTGCCTCATCCAAAACCATTACAGGCCTTTGTCTCTAATCTGCATATTTTAAAGCAAGGCCATCGTTTGTCCAAAGTTCAAGGCAAATTCCCCTGCACTCTCTTGGAAAGAGAGCGTTTATCTAACTACTTTAACACAGTTGTTCTGATGGAGTTCACAGCAGAGTGCAAAAGAGCACTGAAATCCTGAGGTCCTCTATAAATTAGCTAAAAAAAATTATGATTAATCGTGTTCAATCGTTTTTGAAGATAAGTGTTTAATTTATTCACCATAAAACCACCAAACAGAACATATAATGTATGTGTGTTTGAAACTTGACCCTCCCTCCCTCCCTGTCTCCCTCCCTGTCTCCCTCCCTGTCTCCCTCCCTCCCTCCCTCCCTGTCTCCCTCCCTGTCTCCCTCCCTCCCTCCCTCCCTGTCTCCCTCCCTGTCTCCCTCCCTGTCTCCCTCCCTGTCTCCCTCCCTGTCTCCCTCCCTGTCTCCCTCCCTCCCTGTCTCCCTCCCTGTCTCCCTCCCTGTCTCCCTCCCTCCCTCCCTCCCTGTCTCCCTCCCTGTCTCCCTCCCTGTCTCCCTCCCTGTCTCCCTCCCTGTCTCCCTCCCTGTCTCCCTCCCTGTCTCCCTCCCTCCCTCCCTCCCTCCCTGTCTCCCTCCCTGTCTCCCTCCCTCCCTCCCTCCCTCCCTGTCTCCCTCCCTGTCTCCCTCCCTGTCTCCCTCCCTCCCTCCCTCCCTGTCTCCCTCCCTGTCTCCCTCCCTGTCTCCCTCCCTGTCTCCCTCCCTGTCTCCCTCCCTGTCTCCCTCCCTGTCTCCCTCCCTCCCTCCCTCCCTGTCTCCCTCCCTGTCTCCCTCCCTCCCTCCCTCCCTCCCTGTCTCCCTCCCTCCCTCCCTCCCTGTCTCCCTCCCTCCCTGTCTCCCTCCCTCCCTGTTCTGTTTGGTGCCGCAAGTGGTACCGAAATTGCACACTTCACCTTGATGAATGAAAAAACAACCTTGTTCTTATGCATTACAGCACCTTGGGATATGAGCTTATTGGTTATTGCTCTGGCTCTGCTGATTATCTCTATCAGAACAAATAACGCATGCTGAGAGCCTGTCTTATCTCAGAGCGTCCCGCTACGCTTCTCTCTTTCCCTCATGCAAACCAAAGAGAACAATTGCTAAAATTGCACAATATTGTACTGATACAGCTGTTGAAATATGCTAAAAAATAATGCACCTCGTTTATAGTTTTGTTTACTTTTCTCCAAACGTGTGTTTCGTTTTACGCCACATTTTTGTTAGTGTTTTGTTGGCTTTAGAATCGTGGATCTGACTAGAAAACAAGCATGCATGTGGCTTAATTTAATGTTTAATTAATGTTTTTTTCTGTCACTGCATATACGTGATGTATAATACATACACGACTGTTCAAAAGTTTGGAGTCGGCAAGATTTTTTTTTCATGTTTTTGAAAGAAGACTCTTATGTTCACCAAAGCTGCATTTATTGGATCTAAAATACAGTAAAAACAATTATACTGTGAAATATTATTACAATTTAAAATAAACTCTTTTCTATTTGAATATATTTTCAAATGTAATTTATACCCGTGATAGTAAAGATGAATTTTCAGCATCATTACTAATTCACTGTCACATGATCCTTCAGAAATCATTCTAATAATTATTATCAGTGTTGAAAACCGGGCTGTGTGCTATTTTTCAGGATTATTAAATAATTAGAAGGTTAAAAAGAACAGCGTTTATTTGATATATTTTTATGTAACAATGTAAAAGTCTTTGCCACTTTTGATCAATTTAATGCATCTTTGCAGAATAAAAGTATTTTATTTGATCCTTCCTGAATAAAAGTTAGTTTCTTTCATTAAAAAAAAATGAAACTGACTCCAAACTTATGAACGTGGTGATTGATCTTACTTTCAATTCATCAATCATATTCATCTGCATTTTGTGTTATTTATCCAGGTGATCCTAAGAGTTGGCAGAACAAATCTCTCCCTGGAGATCCCAACTACCTGGTTGGAGCCAACTGTGTGTCTGTGCTTATTGACCATTTCTGAGGAGGGCAACAGCAGGTCCCTTTACTGAATGTGGAACCAGTTTAAAAGAGAGAGGACCTTCCCCCTTATGAACACACACATACTCATACACACACATGAAGGCTACGCACTATGCCACACTAAATGAAGGGTCTCCTGACTGTGCTCTGGCTTGTTTACGGTAACCTCAGAGACTGGAGGGAGGGTTACATTCTATGAAGTGCTGTTTTAATCTCCTCATCGTCCTCTTCATGTTTGCTTTATCTTTCACTTCTTTTTTAAGTGCTTTTAAAGGCTTTCGAGGATAACAAAAACAGACATTAACCATTGATGGACTGCATGCTCTGTGCCACTGACCAATTAATATTCACACTGTAAGCCAACTGTAATATTTTGCGACACATAACTTGTGTTTATTTTTTAAAAGATTTATTAGGTTCTTCCATTCAGCCTAGGCTACTTAAACGTATAGACTATATTAATCTGCAAATGTATTTTCACTTTATATAGTATGCACACTATAACGTTATGATTATAATGTATAGTGCAACTTTTCTAGAATATCCAATTCTAGTTTTAGGATTTTCAATCGAGCAGTTGAAGTGTACATCTGACACGTTTCCTGACTTTTATCATGTCAAGGTGCAGGATCAGTGCTAGATAAGAGCTTTAAGGAAAGAGTCGGAGAGAAATGGCATATGAAGAATATACAGAATGAAGTTTTCTAGCCAAGGACACGTCACTTAAGGCTCACCTTTTTTAATGGCTCCTTTGTAGACACCACTAGCCTCCTCACAGACCTGTGAACTTGAGCACTGGAACATTCCTGCTGTGTCGAGATCTATGCATGTGCTTTGACTCAGGTGTGAAGACTGCTGCTCTTTCCTCTCCCCTCTTTCTCTTCCAGATTCTTCCTCACTCCCTCTTTCTCCCTCTCTCTCAAACACTCCATGTAAAGCAGTGATGCCTTATCTGAAACGACACACTTTTTTCAATAACGAAAACCTTTTTGGTTTCTTTTTGCTAAGTTGTTCTAATGATAAATTATGAAGAAACTGAAGTTGTCTTTCTGCCATTTTTGTCAACCCGCTGTACAAATAAACATGGGTGTTGCACACATAAACAAAAAGTCTAAGAACAGGTTTTCTCTTTTTATCTGCTATGCACATGACTTTTAAAGAGAAACACAAATAAAAGATGGGAGGACGGATATCAATTGGCTGTACATAAAGCTAGCATATTGCCTTCATTTTTGGTTTGTAAATGACTTTTTTTGTATGTCTTTATTATTTTGTATAAAACTTAAAGGGGGAAAACGTTTATAAAAGAGGATGAATGAAATTAAAACGGTTTGTCTTTGTATTCTGGTTCTACCCTTGAGCCTTGGAACGTGTACTTGGCAGTAATAATATCACATTTTCTACAGATACACACTAAATGTAAGCGGTTTTTAATAATAACCATCTTTTTATTCTTTATTTACAAAAGAAAGTGCTTGATGTAAACTATTCTCAAAACCTGTTTCTTTTAAACGGTGTGCTTGAAATGTGTTCCATGCATTTATTTGTGATACTGGATGCTACATTGTGTGTCCTGAAATGTATTTTTGTACTAATAGATTTATTATGGCACGCCGGAAGACTTTTTTTTCTTTAGACATTATAACACAGCTTTGACTGGTCATTAGCTATTCACGTGTGGCAGAGTTTGTTCCCTTTTCAACACAATTTCCAGTATGCCATTGTATTAAAAAATAAATCATTTTTAAAATACACTGTGTTCATTTTATTAGGGATTTTTCCGTAGTTGTTGGTGCAATACAAAAATGACTTTGCATAGATAATACAGTTTGCCGTTGCAAAGGAGCAAGGTGACTTTTAAAATGTTTCATTGCGACAGTACACTGACTGCAGTATAGTGTGTAGTGACACTTGTTGGCCAGCAGATGGCGCAAATGCTTTACTGCCAGATTCATTCACAACGTTCATAGCGTCTGGCCATTATAAAACTGATTTTAATATTACTGTACCTTTAGTCGATGGTTAAATCAAGCCCAGCTAAATGATCACTTATACTCCATGAATACCCAAATTAAACGGCACGCCTTGTTTAAAGAAATAATAAAAGTTAAGTAGCCTATGTGTTTTATTCCTCTTTTAACTGAAGAAAACAAACTAATAATATAACTTTGTAAACAAAGTGTTATTATTAATGATATTATTATTTTACTATCAAGCAAAATGCATATTTCTTTGAACTTTTTGTTTCATGTGGTAGTAGTTTTAAATCTAATCTTTACAAAATATCAGTCAGTTAATTATTGAAAATGTGGCTTTAGTTTTCCTGTTAACAAATGTGACTGCTGATATGTTTACATATGTGGGACAGATTTATCTTAAAGATAGGCTATATTAACTACAGACTCTGTAAGTATTACATGTAGCCTACCAAATATGGTAGTTTGGTCTTTGTATATTATGACATGTTTAACATGCTTCCTTTTAAGGAGACTTGACATAGACATTTTTCATAGGCTCAAACTGGAATTAAACAGGTCTGGTAATAGCTACTGTCTATGGGTAATAGGGCTATTTACTCCAGCCATGCAAAATGTTCACCTGAAATAAGAACAATCTGCATTTTAATGCATACTTCACAGTCCGTTTGTAAAATTTGTAACTATATTTTCATGCAAACTTACAAATTAATGTAAAATTTTGTCATGTATGTTACTGATTTGGATTTTTTTTTTTTTTTATATATTCCGGTCCTCAAATGTGATGGGCCAGAAATAACCATTTGATTGGTTGATCGGCGTTTCAAGCATACTAACAGCATTGGGTCATTTTAAGTGTTAATTGAGATTTACACGAGTAGGTCAGCGAAGAGCTGTTTGTTTAGTCGAAACGTCGGTGTTTTATCTCACAAATCGACGTTAATTTGTCCACCGAGAGAACCCCGTTTTGGAAAATCAGATCGTCGGCTCATGATAGCTCAGAACGGGTTTCTCCCGCTGTCTTTATTGGAGCAGTGAGAAATGGAAACCCCGGATAGGATCTCCAGTAGAATCAATACAGAACGCCCAGGGAGGGGAACTCTCTGTCACTCCGCTCCACTCACACACGTGGTTCCAGTCCTGCTTTCAGTCTGCGTGTTGCTCGGTGGCACGTGAAGGTTGATGCTTTGGCTTTTTATCGAAGAAAACACATACAAACTAAATAATCGATTTTGGTCTTAAACCGGACTGTTACCGGATACCAAGTAGCCTACTTTTATTTAATTTGTATGACACATTATGACAACTCACAATGATGCAGTGCTACTGAATATCAGATGTTTTTCCAGTGACATTGCTTAAATGGCATATATTTTACCGAACGCAAAGACTCAACCTTAAAGCGAGTTTAATGAAAAGTAACAATATGATTAAGTAAGTTTAAGTCGACTCGTATCATTCATTCGCAGCTTTTATGGTTCCAAAACGAGTTCGTTGCCCGCATCCATCCATCTGAATCTACATATGGCGACACGTCAGTGCATCTCCTCCTCTACACAAGCACCTGCTCACACACACCTACAACTAACAGACAACTAGCGCGAGGCTGCGGCTGCACGCAAAGACCGAGCGAACATTTCTACACTGAAGTTGGACGTTGAAAACGCGCCGCGGAACCGCGTCATACGCAGCCCGTATACGCGCGATAGATGCGAATTTCGTTCCCATTGAATACGACGTTCTCCGTTCAGAGCCGTGAGGTATTTCATTAACGGACTGTCACGGGCTGTGAACGGATTTGATGGATCACCTATCCCGTGCATATTTCTTCGAAGCGGGCGACCATTCAGCGCTCGTCTTCGCAAAGCTTACCTCTTTGTCTTATTGAAATGATTTTGAATAACGCTCGGTAAAACACCTGCTTGAAAACAGCGCACTTATCCTCAGAACAGTGAGAGTAAGACATCGTGAGCTTCCTCGTGTAACGGGATGATGGTCTGTGAGTCTTGGCAACACGCTATGCATTCATCTTTACTTTGTGGATATCGGAGTGACTAGACCCAGAGGTGTCCTGTAAACCCGAAGCCCGCTGATTTAACCCAAGTTTTGGTTCATTTAAACTGTTTAGTCGTGACCATGCCCGTCAGTGCAATGCCGAGGGGTCGGTCTCTGAGCCCGGTATCTCTGTCCCGCAGTCTCTCCCGGCTGAGGGAGTTTCGAACCCGGACTCGCATCATGCTGTCTCTGGGAGTTTCACAGATGGTGCTCGGGAGTCTCATTTTGGCTGTCAGTTTCGCCGCTTTGGCCCTTACTACATCTCCGAGGGTGAGACATTCTTGTCCCTTTTGGGCTGGATTCTCGGTAAGTTGTCTTTATTCTTGAAAAATCGTGTATTTTTGTTAGTTTCCCCTGAACAGAGAGGTGATATTACGCGCCATTTGTGACCCCAGCAACTGCAGAGTCAGCAATCACATCACGCGCGACTGATTCTTAGTTTATAATTCAATTCTGCTGCTCATCAACGAGAGCCTGCGGAACAATATTCACCAAATGCGAAATTAAATGGCCTATGAATAATTCTGGAGGAAGGGGGACTGTTTTATTGCTTGGGCTCAGGTGAGCTCACCTATGAAAGGCTGTGGTTGGTGGATTGCCACAGCATGCAGCAGAATGAAGCCAAATAATTAAAAGAGATCAGACGAATTCATGTGCATTTCACTTATGCCTGATGTTCTGTGTGAAAATATTTCAACAGGCTGTTAGTTTCTGACTAGTATTGATTAATGCATCCTTGTTAGATTTTCAGACAGGAATAATTCTGCTACTTAATCTTAATAAGAGCTAATCTTTTTTCCACAGCCCCTGACAACAGTACATAGGCTAGGTCTACTTTAGACATGGCTATGTAATGCAGTTTGTCCAATATACTATTGCCATAGTTTTTCATCTAATTTTCTTGTTTAATGTACAGATAGGCTAAATGTTGAATTTTGCATGTTGTAATTGACAGTTTGCACATTATTTTGTTTATTTGTTTGTTTGTTGTTGCACACATTTTTGACACGTTTGTTTATTTTTATTGTGTTATGTTCATGTTGTTATACCCTGCTGCTGCTTCTTGCATTGCATTTCAAAGACCTTGGCATGCTCCATTTTTATTGAGATTTTAACTTGATAGTAAAGGCTCAGAAAGAAAAGAACTTCTGAAATTTGGGAGATGAATGTTAGCTGAAGTGTGAAAGCTGAAATACCCAGTGTGAATTTTACCTATGTTGAATAGAGGTTTCAACTACATTGCCTTTGTTCCTTAATAAGCTCATAAGCATAACCCTCTGATTCATCCTTACCAGGCCCCGCACAAGGATCTTTTGTAGGACAGTATTAACACATCTTAACATTTAATTCTGGCTTCAGTGAATATTTATGAAGTCACACACCCTTGATTCTCCCACCATAGACGACATATGTAAAAGCTCATAGGTGTTAATTATGGTTGTGAAATAGTAATATAGAAGGGACTGGGACATGTGGTGACAAAGATAACTAGCCTTGGGGTCAGAGGTCAAACAACAGGGCTCGCTGATCATTCAGACGCTGATGTAGTGCATGCAGCAGATAAGGAGACATATGGCCATGAGAAAGCTCAGCTGGTTCTTGTATCAGTTTGATTTGATATGCATTTCATGGATTTTCTTGTATATGCCTCTGGGTTCTGGCGGGGGCAGATCGCCGTGTCCAGGCCTGAGGTTAAATGTTCTCCTCACTGGGTGGCTGGTGCATAATGGAGCTCTGCAGAATTACTAACCAATCAGAGTCTGGATTAATGGTGTGAGCAGTGCAGTTGGATGAACAGCATGTGTGCTTGTCCTTGTGCAGAAATTAAATGGTTTAAATTCTTCAAAATGTATTTGTGCCAACATTTCACATCACTCATCTTATCACCTACCTACACTCTTTAAAAACAAAGTTTCCAAAATCGCTTTTTGCAGCGATGCCATAGAAGAGCCAAATTTGTTTCCCCAAAGAACCTTTGAGTAACAGTTCTTAAAATAACCAATTTTTCTTCGTGTCAAGAACATTTTAATAACCTGAAGAACCCTTTATTTTCACAATAAATAACCTTTTGTGCAGTGGAAAGTTTCCATAGATGTTGAAGGTTCTTCGTAGAACCAGTGTCTACAATAGCATCTATTTGATTTTCTTTTTATTACCAAGATGCCCAATATATTTGCTTGATTCGATTTATTTATTTCACGAATAATGATTTCAGTTTTAATGATAATCTGTATCTGCTGACTTTTGTATGAAGCCCATTTCAAAATGAATATTTATCCATGTTTTCTTTTGTATTGTTTAATTAAACTTTCGGCTTATACAGATAGTTGTAAAACACCATGGACATGTCAAAATCAACATTATTTTAAAACTTATACAACTGCATAATGGAAAGTGTACTGTATAGCCTATTTTAGCTGCTAAACTAGTCACTATTCTTTTTTGCTTTTTTACCATTTTTAATCATCTTTTAGGTTTTTGCAGTTCACTTAATTTGTGGTATTTTAAAATAATTTTTCGAATCTATACAAAGTACAAATATTCTATGTATTCTGTATGGAAATATTAGGTCCTAAATGTGTTTTTTTTTTTTTTTTTTAAATAAAACCATTCAAAAAAGTTATTTGATATAGTTTTAGGTGGAGTATGTTACACTGTAGGTTCAGGATACTGCTGTCACTACTTGAAAAGAAAAGAAAGAAAGCAGAAGTGTTTGTGTCGTTATGCTGTAGTGCTAAATAGTATATTGTATGTATTAAGTCCCTCGTGATCGGATGTGAGATCCACCAATCAGACAGGTTCCTGAACCTTAATCGATTTTTTTATTGGTTAAAATGAATGGAGAATATCTTGTGTGTAGATCACGATCATGGTTCAAAAAAGAAAAAAAGTGTAATACTTTTGATTTGAAAGACTTGAGGTTAACTGTAAGGTCATGTTAAGAACCCCTCTTTTCTCTTTGCTTTCTGCTGCCCATGTTCCCGACCTCCCCCTCATCTCTCATCCTTCTGTCTTTGTTGTAACATCAGAAAGACACATAGAGCCTGCATCAAATCTCTGGCCACAGCAGGGAGGCTTGATCAGCAGGAGAGCTGTGATTTTTTTATATTTTTTTTAATGTGTGCACAGAATTATATTTGTTAATCCAGCTTCATGTGAGAATTTAACTCATGCTTTTCCTCCTTCATGCAACAAGCCATTTTGTTGTTCTGTTCAGTGCTGGTATGACAGAAGGGTGTTGGAACTAGACATCCATAAACAGACATTTCACCAGGGTAACAAAATTAGGCCTGAGCCTGACAGGCTTATATGAAATGACCCTCTGTCATATCACATTCCACACAGACCCGAACTGTTTCCTGCCTGGTGAATAGCAACACTGAAACGGAAAAAATAACCAGCACTGTTTAGTGTGTGTTTGAGTTCACAGCACACTCAAACCCATATTGTCTTTGTCAATAAGTACATTTACATGGATTCAATTTCAGTCATACCAAAGCAATAATCAATTTAAAGCTGCCGTCGGCAAGTCTGGCAGATTGGGTCGATTAGCCAAAATTTTGAATGTTTACAACTCTCATGCCCCTCCCCACTACCAGCGAGCACCCTCCCATCGAGGTCGTGCTCGTCAGTGCGTCACTGTGCGTGTGTACCTGATTTTCTGTGAACGCGTCCGTCTCTTCAGCATCTATCAACACCATGGACTCGGAGGTAGGCTGCCCTGGCTAATCTAGCCATAGATAGCAATAACCGAGGAATTGGAAGCTTGTTAGTAGATTTTCTCTCAGCCATCACGCTTCATGCAATCTCCAGGCGAACTTCAGGCGTGGCGTGTGCATGTGATATTAACGTGCGCGAGTGAGGGGGATCTGTGGCGTGTGCACGACCTGTGATTGACAGTCAGATCTCACACCCCCCTGCGCTGATTGGACCTGATGAAGCGGGAGCGCTGGATTTTTGCAAAACAAATAACACGCTCCAGGTGGAGTTAGAAGCTCGGGTTTTTTTCTAAAACCACCTTATTTATGTTGTTCTGTCGGATTATAGTGTCGATTACACTGAATATGATCAAAAAAAATGTTGCCGACGGCAGCTTTAAGTCAGCATGAATTCAATACCTACCCTATTTTCTTAATGCATGTTACTAATGTCAACAATTCATCCATTCAAAAATATATTTTTAAAAAAGCATTTTTTTTTTGCCCATGTAATATTTAAAGGTAGGGTAGGTAATCCTGTTCAGAAACACTTTTTTTTATACTGGGTGAAATGGTCCTTCCATCCTGATAGTAGTCAATACATTATGTGTTTAGAAAAAGGAATGAAAAAAATCAGACCTCTGTAGCAGCTGCAGGACAGTAAAAACTCTGACCAATCACTGCCATTCGGTGCGAATGTAAAGAACCAATCAGATGCCTTCATGTCTCGTGCCCGCCCCGAGCCCACTGCGCGCGCTGCCCTGCGTGCACTCATCACATGTCACCGTTCCCGGAAATATTCAGCTCAAACGGGGTGTTCGGTTCCGTTTTTTTTGGAGTCGACTCCGACTCCCGACTCCTAATTTTGGAGTCGGTGGAATCGACTCCTCGACTCCATTTACTTTGAATTAAATAGGGTCAGGATTCAGAAGGTGCGTCTCAATATGCTTCCTCGTTTCTCGCTCGTATGTCCTACGACCCTGAAACCGATCGAGCTCCGCTCTCATGTAGGACATCTAAATTCTTTAATCCCACCGGGAGGGGGGCGAGGAACGAGGAGGCTTCCTGAGGAGTCAAGAGCGAGGATACAAATGTTTCCTATACTAAAATGTTTAATCAACTAAACCTTATAAATCCCCCTCCTTTTCACATCGCAGCTTCTTCAAATCATATTTAAGTGTGCAATATGTTAGTATTAATCATTAAACTTGTAAAAGCAGACTTGTTTTAGACAGTGTATTTATCTATTTATTTTGTATATTATTTTATATTATTTTAATGTAGTGAAGCTATGAACTTTAACTTAAGCATGTTTAACTTTATTTTTTAACTTTTTTTGTTTAACATTGAAAAATATTAGTTATATTATTACCAGTGGTGGAGGAAGTACTGAATCTCAGTACTTAAGTAAAAGTACAAATAACCAGAGACATATTTACTTTAGTAAAAGTAGAAGTAGCCTACCACAATGATGAAAACCCGACTTAGCCTAAGTAAAAAGTAGCCTACCTGATTTTAAATGTAGCCTACTTTAAGTATTAAAAGTAAAAGTACTTGCATAACAGTTTATTCTCTTAATGTCTATATTCTAATAATTAGGGCTGTAACAATATGCAATATGAATCCGAAATCGCTACACTCAGATCTACGAACCTGTGTCGCGGTGTGAGAAGGCAGAATCGCGACACACACCTTTTTTGAAGTTAACATTATACAATACGTAGACCTACACCACAAAACTAGTTGAGGGTAAATTATTTAATATTGGGCAATTCCATCGTTGTAAACGGGACATTTGCAGTAAAAACTTGAAATATAAATTCTCAGAAAATGCATTTAATACATATTGAAAAATATCAGTATGCGTTTTATATTTAATGGGAAATAGCCTAGGCTACACATGCGTAACGGGACACAAAAAATCTTTCACTTTTAGGTAGCAAAATATTTTTTTGTACCTAATTCTGTGAATTACACTGCGCAAACCAAGAGTAATACCCACCGGATGAAGAAGGGTTGGCTCTCCACAGAACATAAAATATTGATTTTATTTTATTTTTCGTGTTCCCATTTATGAGGAAAAAACAAAAGACGTGACAGTTCTCTGTTACGGACATGACCGCTCTGAAAGCGACTTTAAAACTTTCACTGAGACCTCAAACAGAAAGCACAAAGCCTTTTTTTTAAAGTGAATTTCGTTTTGTATTAATTGTATCTTAATTTTAATCAATGTTTCATCCAGGATTTAATAAATAAGTAAATATAGTAGAAAATAGATAATCACGACACGTAGGCGCCGGCGAGTGAACTGAAGCGCGTCTCATAAATGAACCAAAACTCAGCGTATAAGGTATCTATACATTATTGTTCTTTGTTTTCCTGGCATTACTTTTTTTTCCCTCTCATTTCTTTATCTTTTTATTTTAATTTCCGTATCTTTACATTCATTATAATCTTTTCGTTATAATGAACTGTTGCTGTGTTGAACTTGAAAAAAACACTCGACACTGGGAGTCGATTCCTGACCTGGAGTCGATTCCGACACTAGGGCTAGTGAGAGTCGAGGAATCGACTCTTTTGGAGTCGACTCCCCATCTCTAGCTCAAAGCACCTGCATATGCAGTCAGCGAAGGCAAACAAGGCAAAAACTACTTCCTCGGACCCTGCCCGCACTCTTGAACGACCTCCTCTGCTTCGCCCTCAACCCCGGACCTGTCCTCGAGCCGACGATGCGGTACTTTTCTCCGGACTCGGAGTGTACGTTAGTCTTCATTGAGTCAACAATGTTTTCATCATGGAAACTCTTACATGCAAAACGTCTCTGGTTACTTACGTAACCTATGTTCTCTGAATAGGGAACGAGACGCTGCGGATAGCGCAGTGGGATATTCTCCGAATGTGCCGATTGTCTGAAGCCCTATAGAATCACGCCAATTCATTGGCTGATGGCGCCCGCGCAGTCTGGCTCCGCCCCGACGCTCTTACGTCGCATCATTACATATTCGCGTGCGCCATCTGCTCCTCAGATTTCTCTGCCGAAAAGAAAACTGTCAGCAGCGCGAGGAGCTTGGCAGCTAACGCAGCGTCTCGTTCCCTATTCAGAGAACATAGGTTACGTAAGTAACCAGAGACGTTCTCTTTCATAGGTTCACTCAACGCTGCGGATAGCGCAGTGGGAACGGACTACCAAACTCGCCAAGCTAGAGCGCTTTCCATGACTGGTACATAAATGAGACAACGACCAAGATGAGTTCAAACAGAAAGAACCTGGGAACCCGGGGTCATGTCAAGATCCAAATTATAGAACCTTACAAAAGTGTGCGGAGAGGACCAGCCTGCCGCAACACAAATGTCCTCCAAAAGTGCTCCTCTAAAAAGAGCTTGAGAAGATGCCACACTTCTGGTGGAATGTGCTCTAATGCTAAGAGGTGAAGGCAAGCCACGCACCTCGTAAGCCAACGAGATAGCTTCTGTGACCCAGTGAGAAATCCTCTGCTTTGATGCAGCAAGCCCACGGCGGCCAGCACCGAAGCAAACCAGAAGCTGGTTAGATTTCCTCCAACCGCCTGAGCGGTCTACATATATCTTAAGAGAACGAACTGGGCAGAGCAAGTTAAGCTTCCTATCTTCCTCAGAAGAAAATGGAGGAGGGTGGAAAGCGTTAAGGTTAACCACCTGCGAGCGGAAAGTTGTGGAAAGAACTTTGGGGACATACCCTGGTCTCGGCCTCAAGGAAACCTTGACCAAGCCAGGAGCAAAGTCCAAGCAAGACTCGCTAACAGAAAGAGCTTGTAAGTCTCCTACCCGCTTTAATGAGGACAAGGCCAACAAAAGAGAAACCTTGAGAGTCAGAATCCACTCCGGAGCTGACTCCAAGGGCTCAAAGGGGGCCTTCGTCAAACCCTCTAGGACAATAGAAAGGTCCCATGAGGGAACTCTAGGGGAGCGAGCCGGTTTCAGGCGCTTAACCCCACGCATGAAGGCCGAAACTAACCTTAGTTTCCCCAGGGGAATCTCGTCCGATTCCCTATGTGCTGCAATAGCTGCGACATAAACTCTGAGAGTGGTAGCAGCTGCTCCAGAAGCAAACTTCTCCTGCAGGAATTCCAGTACTGAACCAACAGGGCAGTTAACCGGGCTCCTATCATGTGCTAAGCACCATGTCTCAAAAACCTTCCATTTGGAAGAATATAGCCTCCTTGTAGAAGGGGCTCTAGCACTCGCAATGGTCTCCTGAACGTCAGTTGGGAGATCAGAACTTAATGCTAACGGCCCCTGATCGGCCAAACATACAGCTTCCATATGTCTGGGCGAGGATGCCATATCCTGCCCTGCAGTTGGGACAGCAGGTCTTCCCTGACCGGGATCTTCCAGGGGGAAGATTCCAGCAGAGGAATTAGCTCTGAAAACCATGGCTGAGACGGCCAGAACGGAGCTACCAGGAGGAGGCGGACTCCGCTCTCTCTCACTCTGGCCAAGACCGCCTGGATCAGTTTGATGGGCGGGAAGGCATAGAGTTTCTGCGTTGGCCAAGGGTGAGCAAACGCATCTATCCCTAATGGAGCCGGGGGACTCAGGGAGAACCAAAGCGGGCATTGGGACGACTCTTGACATGCAAAGAGGTCCACTTCCGCTTCTCCGAAAACCTCCCATATCAGGGCCACCGTCTGGCGGTTCAACATCCATTCTCCCGATCTGAGTTTCTGCCTCGATAGAAAATCTGCTGCGAGGTTCAGAACCCCTGGGACATGAACTGCTCTCAGAGACAGGAATCTGCTCTGAGACCACAGGAGAAGGTGACGCGCATGCCTGTCTAGGGTGCGCGACCGAGAACCCCCCTGCCGGTTCACATGAGACACCACTGCCATGTTGTCTGTTCTGACAATTACATGGTGTCCTTCCAGAAGAGGGAGAAAATGATGCAGAGCCAGAAAAACGGCTCTTAACTCCAGGCAGTTTATGTGCCAAGAGAGAGTCTCGCCAGTCCAGACCCCACACGCTGGTCTGCCCTCGAAAACCGCTCCCCAGCCGGTGAGAGAGGCATCCGTCGTAATCATTTGACGACGAAATACCGTACCCATGCTGACCCCTTTCCGAAGAAAAAGAGGGTCCCGCCAAACTGACAGGGCTCGAAAGCAACTGCGCGATACCTTCAGTAGACGAAGGGTTGGCCCGGAGGGCCGAACCCCTGAGAGCTTCATCCACCACATGAAGGGTCTCATGTGGAGCAGGCCCAGCGGTAGCACAGAGGAGGCCGCAGCCATTAGGCCCAGCATCCTGCGGCAAGTGCCCACAGACACATGATGGCCTAGCGAAAAACGGGCCAAGCATGTCGTCAGACTGGAAATCCGTGCAGGAGCCAAGCGGGCCTGCATGAGAACGGAATCCATGTTCACCCCCAAGAAAATGGTGCTTTGAGCCGGAGCAAGAACACTCTTCTCCGAGTTCAACCTCAAACCGAGAGACTGGATATGACTCAGGACGATGTCGCTGTGGTGGGTCACTAGTTCCCTGGACTGGGCTAAAATGAGCCAATCGTCCAGGTAATTTAGAATACGGATGCCCTGGAGCCGCAATGGGGCCAGAGCTGCATCCATACACTTCGTGAATGTCCTCGGGGCCAGAGCGAGGCCGAAGGGAAGGACCCTGTACTGGAACGCTCTTTCTCCAAAGGCGAACCTGAGGAACTGCCTGTGTCGCCGTACAACCTGGATGTGAAAGTAAGCATCCTTTAGGTCTACTGTCACGAACCAATCCCCTGGCCGAATCTGAGATATGATAGCTTTCAGCGTCAACATCTTGAATTTCCCTTTGTAAAGGGCGAAGTTCAGTCGGCGGAGGTCCAGGATGGGACGCAAACCGCCGCCCTTCTTCGGGACCAGGAAATAACGGCTGTAAAAGCCCCGTTCGGTTTCTCCTGAAGGAACCTCCTCTATTGCTCCTTTGAGAAGGAGGGATGAAATTTCCTGCTGAAGTACAGAAGCCTGAGTGGCGCTGTCCACTACAGTAGGAAAGACCCCGTTGAAACAGGGGGGATTGCGGCAAAACTGAAGAGTGTAGCCGAACCGAACTGTGCGGAGAACCCAAGACGATACCCCTGGTAAGCGCTCCCATTCTTGAAAGAAATGTGAAAGAGGAAGAGGGATGTTGTAATGCAGACGACATACCTGAGTGAGGGTGCCGTGTTGACGTTCGTGGGGTAGAGAAGTTGACTGTGCAGGAGAGCCCTTGGCGTCCTGGCACGTGATGGGAGGCATCGATGCTGGGGTCATGGTGACCAGGTCTGCCTGCTCCGGAGGAGAACAAAAAGTGCCTCCGAGGATGCGACCGGCAGTTATAGAGAGTGTCGGGGGTGAGGGGAGAAAGCAAAAAGCGTCTCCTTCCTCCCGCGCCGGGCTGAGTAGAGATGGTGAAAAATGGCCTGCACTTCGAGACACTCTGAGTGGCGAAGGTGACAGGGCAAGGAAAGGAGAGCTGGGAGGTGGGCAGAAACGCTTGCGCGGTCTGTCCCAACCTTGAGGAAGCAGAGGAGCTCTCCTTTTTCCGACCGGAGGGTCAGGAACGGCTCTGGGCCGCCGGAGCGGTCGGTTTGTCGGACCGCTTCAACTGGAGGCGCTTGTGAGGCCGTTGACGGGGAAATGGGCGACCGCGGGCTCCCCAAACCTGTGTAGGTGGGGGATGCACCGGTTCGCTCCTCCTGGAAGAGAACTCCGGTCTATAAGAGGGACGTTCTCTGGGTCGAACAGGGGAGGGAGCAGAAGGTTCCCTAACCCTCCTGGGCATGAACTGTCTGAACGCGGCCGATTGGGATTTGGAGGAGCGGAATTTCTCAACCACTGTGTTGACCGCCTCACCAAACAACCCCGTTTGAGAAATGGGGGCGTCCAAGAGGAAAACCTTCTCCTTGTCACGGATCTCCGTGAGATTAAGCCACAAGTGGCGTTCCACCGCAACGGAACCAGCCATAGAGCGACCTATGGCGCGTGCAGTATGTTTGGTGGCTCTTAAGGCTAAATCCGTAGCCTTACGAAGCTCCTTGACCGCTTCGGGGGTCACGCCGTCGCCCTCGTCCATTTCCTTCAGGACGTCCGCTTGGTAGGCCTGAAGAATGGCCATAGTGTGCAGGGTCATGCCTGCCTGCCCAGCCGCCATGTAGGATTTCCCAATGAGAGAGGAAGTAGTCCTACATGCTTTAGAGGGGAGGAGGGGGCGCGACTTCCAGGACGGCGCAGACGACGGAGCAAGATGGTCGGCTAAAGTCTCCTCAATCGCCGGAATGGCGGAATAGCCCTGTTCCACAGAACCTACTAGGTTGGTGAAATCAGCAGCTGCCGCATTAGTGAGGCGCGCAGAGAAAGGCTGCTTCCAGGATCTGGAAATCTCGTGATGCAGATCACTGAAAAATGGCAGCTTTCTCCGTTGAGGCCTAGAATTAGGGCCACTGAGAAGTCTCTCGTCGAGTTTCGACGACTGAGATTCGCGGGGCTCGTCGGGCCAATCAATAGCGAGCTTCTCCGTAGCGCGTGAAAGTACGTCAACGAGCTCCGCGTAGGCCGCAGTAGGCCGCGCTTCCTGGCCGCTCGGCGGGATAACCTCGTCGGTGAGAGGAGGCCCGAAATCCTCGGAGTCGGAAGCCTCGGTAAAAAGTACATCCTCCAGCCCGAAAGAAACCGCGTCGCGTGCTCCCGGGCTGGGGCGCAAATAATCGTGCGAAAATTCGACTGGCATGCCTCGCGCGTGCCGAGGGGAGGGAGGGAGAGAAAGAGCGGGGCTCGTCTGCTCGAACTCCACATCCTCAAGCTCTACATCCGAACCCCAAGTCGCGGATCCTCGAGCGGCCTCGGGAGCGCGACAGGGGGAGACGAATGATTCCCTCTCAAAAACCGCGAGCCGCGATTTGAGGGTTCTGAGCAACAAATTTTCACAGAATTTGCATTTAGACGATCCTATGACTGCCTCGCGCGCATGTGAAAAACCCAAACATTTAACACACTTACTGTGTGGGTCGTCGTCAGCGATGTAACGAGCACATGGCGGAGTACAGCGTCGGTATTCCATGGCAACTTCACCGTAAGGAGAAACAGAGTTCCGCTTGAACAGTCGCAGAAGCGCCGAGAATAATCCAGAAGTCGTATTTTTTTGAGCTCAGAAAAATCACGAGCGAAGGGCAAACGTGACCGCTTCGTTCTGAAGGCAGAGAAATCTGAGGAGCAGATGGCGCACGCGAATATGTAATGATGCGACGTAAGAGCGTCGGGGCGGAGCCAGACTGCGCGGGCGCCATCAGCCAATGAATTGGCGTGATTCTATAGGGCTTCAGACAATCGGCACATTCGGAGAATATCCCACTGCGCTATCCGCAGCGTTGAGTGAACCTATGAAAGAGAACACCGTATATGTTATGAATCTTACACGAAATTCATCTTCATCACAGTGTAACTGATGGTAATGGAAAAACGTGTATCAATGCAACCTGTTTTGCCTTATAAATATAGCTCGTTACCGAATGAAACTTTACCATTATCGATATGCTAGCTTGATAGTGAGTACTAAAAGAAATCTTATTTGTTTATATTCATAGTGATAAAGTTAGGTATTTTATTACATGTGATTCTGACATGATGTCACTGTATGTACTGCGCTCCTTCCTCTCCACTCGTCTCAGGTAATAAATGCGTCTTGTTCCAGCCTGAGCGTTTGGCGTCGCGCGTTCATGTGTTTTGGGGGCGTGGCTTTGGAAGGAGCTCAGAAGGGAGGGGGTGGAGTGAATGGAAATAATGAGCTGTGTTTATTGCAGATTAAAAGGTCTACAGTCACTCGATTTTTATATTTTCTTTTTCAGAGTACTTACATTTTAATTATGTATTGGTATATAAAGACAGTTTAAACAAATTTGGAATTTTTTTTTTAGAAAAATGATTACCTACCCTACCTTTAATCAACGCTTGTGCTTCCTTTTTAATGACTCAGTTTCTTTCCTGACGTACACTACTCAAAAGTTTAGGGTTGGTATAAGATTTTTTTTCAATATATTTTTAAAGTCTCTTATGCTTACTAATGCTGTGTTTATTTGTTCACATACAGTACAAGTGACATGCTGTACAAGTAAGCTAGACAAGGGTTTCCCAAACTGGGGTGAGGAAACTGCAGCTAATAATTAATTAAATCATAAAAATTTTACATTAAAACAAATTTTAAAAAAACACTGATGATCTCTGCATTTCTAATATGAAAGGCTCGGACAGAAATTCACGTCTTTTATTATCTGCATGATCCCACATTCTCAAATCTCTGATGTCAGCTTCTCATCCAGCTGAGCGTGAGCTTCTGCTGTAGAGACACTGCACATTTGTCAAGCATTAGAACTGACTCTTGTAACACAGCCGAAGAGATTTAGAACAGGAGGAAATCATCAAACTCCTGCTTATAGAAATCACTGCTCATAATTTAAAGTTATGTTTTCAAATATTAAGCTTTTCTTCACCATGCAGTACTAATATATGTGTGACCCATGAGTATGTAGGAGTCCGTGTGTGGGCATTATGTGGTTTCACACGCAAGACACTGAAGCATTGCAGTCTAAATTTGACTTTTAATCATGATGGGTGGAAGGAGGGCGTATGCATTTATTACGTCTACATGCGATAATGAGTGCGAGACTTGGTTTATTTCCAGAAGTTCCAAATGCATCATCTCTTAACCTCATAAGGAAAACCTTAACTTTTCCTTTCAGCTCTTCTAATACATCCCTGTCTTTTCCCTTCCTCTTCATTTCAGCATACCCACAAATAAAACACTGTCAGTTCTCCCTAGCTCAGTTTATTCAGCTCATTTCATTGTGGTCACCATTGTTTACTTCATCCCAGAACTCATCTCTTACTTGGCCAAGGAAGAGCCTCTGTTGCCTCACTCACCATTTTGGATCCTTTTCCATGCATCGCATTCAATACATCATACTTATTGTTTTGTTTCTTTTCGCTGTGTTCTGAGTGTTGTCTGTTGGCTAATGGGTGTGGTAGATTTCTTTTAAACGTACCTGACCTAAGTCTTCCTGGGTCTCGTCTACAATCGACATCCCTGAAGGCCCGAACGTCTACAGTCGACGTTAGTTTCTCTGGGTCTACAATCGACGTCCCCGTTCAATAATATTTATACTCTAGTGCGTCTCCTCATCGACGTTGGCCGAGTCTCTGGCCTAACCCTAACTTGCTGGCAGCAATAATAACCGAGAGACTTCAGACAATGCCTTCGAATATGCTTTAATCACGGCCGGAGGATCTCACCAGCAAAAGGAATACAACAGTTTTTTATAGAATAGGAGCTTGGCAAAAATGACATGAAACATTACATAATTTCCCTACAATTTGATTGGTTCTTCATATACAAAACCCTTCTAGGTAGGAACAAACTTAGACCTCAAATCATTAGAAAAAATAGAAAAGGGTCAAGACTTCAGTTGATTACACAATATGTCATGAGACAATTCTAGACAGTATATTTTTTATATTGTCATGGTCTTCAGCACTTCAGAATTTTCGATGGACAATATTCAAAGAACAGAACATTTTAGTACATTTTGTTCAAAGTGTTAGAGCGTTAGGCCTAAAAAGGGAAGTAAGGTTAGATGTTAGAGTTATGATTAGTTTTATACTATTTTATTCATTACAAAATCAATCACATGGGTCATCGAGACATTTGTAAAGTGTGATAGAGAAGCCTCATAGGAACATTTTGACAAGAAGAACAGGACCAAGGCCAGGTTCAGAGAGAGGTGGACAGAGAGAATGGCAGAACAAATGTGAGTGAGATAGGGCTGTTCACTGGACACTGATGTTTTGTTATCACTCTTCACTGAGGAGCTTCTTGCAGATTGTATTTTATGGCTAAAATTGGGAAAATAAAACAGATTCCAATCTTACAGATTTATTTATGGATTTTCCTAGTTCCAGATAGGTCTGTAGAATATTTACTGTATATTTAAATTTACTTTCATAACAAAGAAGATAGCAGCTGTCTACAGTTGTGTCAGTATTTGAATGAACATAATTTTATAAAACAGTCGGCATGTGCCTTAGTGAAAATTGGTTTCATTTTTCAGCATGTGAAAAATATAATTTATGAGCAATCAGAGCTTGGATCTGGACCAATGAAAAGACAAGGGCTGTTTTGATGATGTAAGAGCTATTCTGCTGTTTTTCCATCCATAAGTATCTACCATTAAAAGAGTATAATTCCAGCAGTAAAACCTTGTGTACATATTAAAAGCGTCTGTCTCTACGTCATTTAAAGCTTTGATTAGTGATTAATGGTTTAGACATGGAGTTAAAGAGGAAAAATCGCCTTTGTGGTTTGTGTGTGGAGCTGGCAGAATTAAAATCTCTTTGCATACTAATTGGTAAATTACAAGTTTGCCTGAGAGAAAAGGCCTGGATGGGAGTTGTTCATTTCCTTGGTTGGCTAAATTGCCTTGCGTAATTGTTTCTGAATATGAAACATGATTAAAGAGGTGGAGGTGGGATGGATCTCATTTAATGAAACTTCTGAGATGCAGGTGGCCATACTTGGATGAGATTTCCTTACGCAGTTTATAATTTCTGCAAATACCAAGCCATTAAAGAGAGTGCAATAACCGGTATACAGTAGTTTCCATGTGGACTATTAGACCTGACTCCTGGAATTTGCATAAAGTCAGCTAATTAGATTTGAACTACCAATTCATAATGCATCGAAATTTCGGTATCCAACAATATTCAGCCAAAACAGAAAAAAAATAACTACTACTACATTCGGTTTCGGCCAAAGTAGTTTTGGAACTAAGGCAAAATCATTGATCAAAATAATTTTTACAGGAACCCACTAGGTTACAATTCTGTAGTTTCAGTGCGGTAAACCTGTTTTCTTTGGGTGGATGAGATGATTTTGTTTATTAGTTTGTATGTGGAAGTTTCAGGGAAAGGATGAGTAAATTCAGGAGCTCAAGGGTCCCTCCCGGTTGGGCTCTTGCACTCACTAGACCGGACACTCCTCTTCGGATCAATCACTTTCCTCTGAAGACTCCATTACTGAATTTGCTCTCATGCCACTCACAGTTAAATCACCTATCTCTGACAAAGTGTGCTAGATAGTTAATTAGATGGATTCTGATCAATGATTCAATTTGCATGTTTTTCCCGCCTGGTTATTTTGTTTGAGTGTGTCGTGCAGCTTTGTGATGTCTGCCTCGGTCATTAATCTTTTGTGGTGACCTCATTTTTTGTGCACTCCCAGAAATCACTGCACGTTACGAGCTCCCCTGTGAGCCTGCAAGCTGTTCAGGTGTCAGCGGTCAGTAGTAATTCATTTTCATTGTGCAATTCTTTATTATAAGTAGGCTCATTTTTCCTATCATTTGAGTGCCTCATCTTCAGGGACTCGGGCTATCCCTGCTGCACTAATATTTGTCTCATTGCTCATCTGCTACTGTTACTTTCTATCACTTAAAGTTACATACACTGTCCATCCCATCATGACTCTTGTCCCCTGCCTGTCAGACTTGGATTTCGTCTGTTTCCTCACATCACATGCCTTTACAGAAACATAAAACACAAGTGTAACACTTTACAAAAAAGGTTCAGTTATAGTTAACATTAGTCAATGCATTAGGTATCATGAACTAACAGTGAACTAACACCTTTTTTATGTTGTTTAATGTTTATATAATAATACGTGGGGTCCTATCTTACACCCGGCGCAATGCAGCGCCAAGCGCGGCGCAAGTGTTTTTTGCTAGTTTCAGCCTGACGCAGTTATCATTTTCAGGTCCTGCACCACGTTGTTTAAATAGCAAATGCATTTGCGCCCATTTGTGCGCCCATGGGCGTGCTGGTCTGAAAACGAGGTGTGTTCTGGCGCGTTGTTGGCACGTTGCTATTTTGAGGCAACAGAAATAGACTGCACCATTGACCAACTGAAACCTGGTCTAAAGAAAATGGCGCTATATATATATATATATATATATATATATATATATATATATATATATATATAAAAATATATATAAAAATGATGTGGCGGGTCCACAACGCGCTTACACTCTGCTTATTAAACACACAGGGACGCACATAGCACACAAACATGCCAAATATTAAAAATAAAAGGATTACATTGTAAAAGATTATTACTGTGTACATAAAGATATGGTGGAATCCGGCTTGTCCTGTAGATGGTCTGCTTGCGCACTTTTACCTCGCGCACGAGCAGTTCCTTTTGCGCGCAGGAGATGGCTTTGGTCTTTCCACTATCAAATTCCGTCATGTAAATAGCTAATCAGCCATGGCACGAGCGCAACTGGCATTTAAAGGGAATGGGAGATGAGACTCTGATTGGTTTAACACGCGTAAATTCCAAAACACACCCATTATTCATTAAGAGAATAGGGACAACCCTTTTAGACCATGCACCTGGCGCGCTGACCATTTTTCCCGTCGTTAAACTAGCAAAAGTTGATTCGGACACGCCCTTAGTGAACTTACGCCGTGTGCTTTAGACCATGCGCTTAGATCATTAAAATAGGGCCCTTAATGTTAATTTATACAGCTTGTGACTTGAAATGTTCAAATAAAAGTTTAGCTAATAATAAAAATTCTGTCATTATTTACTCACCCTCATGTCATTCCAAACCCGTATAACTGCATGTCTGTGGAACATAAAAAGATATTTTAAGGAGAGAAAAAAAAGCACATCAATGAAAGTCAGACTCAGTGGGGTCTTAATTTTTTTTAGGAATGTTTCTACCACTTCAAAACTTTGTTCCAAAGAAGAAAGTCACACAGGTTTGGAATGATATGAAGGCAAGTAAATAATGACATGAAACTCTTTAAACATTTATATGTAGAAATGAACAGATTAATAAATGTTGTAAAAGTATCATGCATTGTTCGTTATTTGAACCTTATAAAAAGGTATCAATGTGTCTTTAAAGGGTCATGAAACCCGCCTCTTTCAGCTCAAGTCTAGCTCACAATCTTTTTGAAAAATGCAACTTAATTGGGTGTGGATGGCTGTGAGAAGAGGGGAGTGGGTGTGGTATGGCACGGCAGGGGAGAGGAGAGTGGAGCAAAAATGCCTGCTACACACACATAGTCTAGATGTGTCCGTGGTTGATGGCCAACCAACCGCCCGCAGCCAGAGTCTAGCCCTGGCAGCATCGCGGGGGAAGATATGCAACGCACTGGAACTTTTGCACCACGAAAATAAACACTTGCGTCCCATGATTGCCTCTCTCATCTACTACGTGATATCACAGTTTGACATGTCTGTCATTGAAAAAAATCCACGTGGTGTCATGAATAATTAAGAAACAGTGTCTACTCATTGGATAAGAAAACTCAGTCTCATGAATAATTATGAGACACCGATGAGTCATCAGAGTACTACAGTGCTCTGCCACCTCACAGCCTGTGACGTGGACATGATGAAGATTTTAAACCCGGAAGACGAAAATAGCGCAAAAAACTCAAATTTAACCATTTCTCCCCTACTATTAAATCTAACAGATGCTAACATCGTCTTCAATGGTGTTCAACACATACAGTATACCTCTGTTAAAATCTCAGAAAATTTGGTTTAGGGTTTCATGACCCTTTAAGCAAGCAAACCTTAATCGTACATGGAATAACTTTATAACAAACAGCAAAAGATCAGCTTTTTTTAAGGAAACCTGCAGGCAAGAGGAGGATTAAAAATTGTACAGCTTCCCACCTCGCTTTGTAAATCATGTAACACATATTGATCCCAAATAACAGATATACAGTGTGCTGCTGATCTATGCCAAAGGGTATGAATATAAATCGAATGAGCTTTAGCATGAAAAAGCTTGAGCTCCGGCCAAGGCGTAACCGAGAAGTTGGCATAACAAGATCAACTCGTACGGTTAGCCTTACTCCGGAGGTATTAGCTTCTATTTGGTGGGCTGTCCGTCAAAAAAACAGGCCAAGGGCTAGGATCTGCGCTTTGGATGAATGCTCCTCGGATGATCCACCTCAGATCTCTGTGCAGACGCCTACTGCCTCTCAGATCTGAGTTAAAGGATTGCATTCAATGTCTGCTGTCAAAGTCTGCTCCTGAGGCTGTCCTGCATCATTAAGACTTGTTTGGATCTGGCTAGGGCACCTGCACCGCAACATGATAAAACGCAACTTATAGCACATCTCACTTTTTACATCACTGTTGGCTTAAAATATTTACCCTGAGTGACGTGATTGAAAGTTACTACTCTGTGTTTAGTGTGAAAGTCTATTATAAGAAGTTTTCAAAGACGAAGAGAAAGAAATATTACTCTTAAATACCGATACAGACTGTTGTGGAAATCCATTTCAAAGTTTTGTTGCTCCCAATGCATTTAAGGATCGAAGCTAAGCGTGTGAAGAGTTGTGTATTGTGTCTGTATGTGAGCTCAGGGGATGAGTCAGAGCAGTTATGAGGCAGTAGTTTCAGAAGCAGCCTGTGGTGAGCTGCAGCTGCGGAGTGATAAATCCTGTAAGCAATAAAAGATATTTCCTCGCCGTGGACTGCAGATGTGTTAATGAGAACCTCCCCTTTCTCCTGCCCTCTGAACCCCTCAGATGCACAATCTGCAGACCACACACATATATGGCTGTCAAACAGATACTTGTGCTCGTGAAGGTAATGACAGATTTGTGTGTTTAAATTCCAAGATGACCTATCGTGTTTGCCCTCTTGTATGTGGTGGTCTCTTACACTTCCTGTGACTGATAAAAATGGATTTGTGTATGTACCGGTCTGAGTCAGTATTGTTGCGTGCGTTTGTGTGTGAGAGATTTTTGTGAAAAAGAACACATTTAAGTCAACTCTTTGTTGACAATAATACTTCAGATATAGATTGTGATGTAATACAGGGAGAATCTACAGTTCCGTTCATAGATTTGGGGTCCGTATGATTTTGTTTTTATGTCTCATACGCGCCAAGGCTTTTAAAAAACAAATAAATATTTGCTAAAAAAAAAAAAAAAACAGTAAAAATAGTAATATTGTGAAATATTTTTACATTTTCCAATTACTGTTACCTATTGTAATATATTTGTAAAAAATTATTCCTGTGATGTCAAAGTTGAATTTTCAGCATCATTATTACTCCAGTCCTCAGTGTCACATGACCCTTCACAAATTATTCTTATATGCTGATTTATTGTTCAAGAAACATTTCTTCTTATCAATGTTGAAACTTTGTGCTGCTTAATTTTTTTTTTAAAACAGTGATGCATTTTTTTCCAGGATTCTAGAAGACTGTCTATTCATTAGCTGCTATAATTAGAAGAATTACAAAGTGCTGTAAACGGTAAAACTATTTGCCCTTAACACCAGTAAGTTATGATGGCAATAATAGATTATAATAACATAACATAAATAACAGTTTGCAATATCAAGCAGCAATATGGATTATTTTTCTGCAGCTAAAATAACTGGAAGCAGTTGACGCCAGCAGCCTTCCATATTTAAGTTAAAAAGCGCCTGCTTTTACCTTACAAAATAATGTGAATAGATTTGTGATTATATCAATTAAAACCACTGATGAATGAGGGCAAGTAAATCATTTCTTATTTAGAAAGGTACAGAAGTTTAATTGCTAAACAAGCAGATTTTAGTAGTAAAAAATGATGTTTTGAGCCAACGATATGTTGGCTGTCAATGCATGGCATTAATGCAGCCTAATAGACGACCCTTCAGTTAGGCAGCTGACACTCCTGGACCGGGGGCCAGGTCAACATGTCAGCGCTCTGTGCGAGCGTTACCTACGCCCCATAAACGGACCGTCCCGGCCGGGTCAGGTGGTGTTCTGTATTCATCCCAGATGAGTGAACAATCAGATTTGCCTCCACTGCCACCAAACTTTCACTCCACTTCCCTCTGACACAAAGAGCCTTTATGAGTCAAGCGTGGCTCTTTAGAAAGGGAGATCAATGGCACGCTGCATGTATGCTGCTCTTTTGTGCTATGATTAGGAAAGTAGGATTGTTGGGAAAGAGTGACCTGTGGTCTGAATACCAGCAGTGCACTGAGTTATGGCTATGTCACACCAATGATGGTGAAAATCAGGTAAAGATACGCAATTCAAAGCTGTTTATTTTTGTAGGTTAGCATGATAAGAGTGTGTGAATTTGAATATGTTCACATTGTTTGTTTTTTTTCAAAAAATTCAAATTGTAGTGGGACAGACAGTCCAGCAAGCTCAATGTTCAAAGAGTGATACAATTAAGGAGACGGAGAAAGATTGTCAAGTAGTGGAGAGTGATTTGTGCACATCGATGACATTCAACCCCTGAAGACAGAGTGGATGCATACTGTAGGTCAAGAGGTCAAACTGTTATACATTAGTAATGTAGAGGAGGGGATCAATGGTCATGACAGCACTTCAATTCTTGAAAGAACTTATGGTTATTGACAGTGATCACATCACAAGGCAGCACAACAGACCGACATTGCACATAAATACTAAAATAAATACTATCATAACTCAGGACTGCGGCAGTTTAAATGTACACTATGGCATTATGGGCTCTCTGTTGACATTTGTGGTGAAACAATATAAAATTGCAAGTTACTTGTGTAGGAACATGGGGCCTCATTCACTAATACTTTTATACAATGCTGATTTGCTAAACAGCTGTGCTGCTTAATATATTTGTGGAAACTGATGCATTTTTTCAGGATTCTTAGATGAACAGAAATATATATATTATAACATTATTAATGTCTTTACTGTCCTTGCTGAATAAGTATATATTTCTTTCAACCTTTTTTCTTTCAACAATACTGACCCCCAACTTCTAAAGTTTTTTTTTTTTTTTTTTTTTTACTTCCTTAAATTACTTGTTTCTAAGTCCACCGAGACTGCAATGTTATTTATTTATTACTTTTTTACTTTACTAATGAATAATGCCTACTTCTTGAAAACATCCATACTGTAGTGTTTTCCTGATTTTCATAATTCAAGTTTTGTATCGCAATGTTTAGGCAGCCCATGTTTCTGGAATTTATCTAAAGAGGAGATAATTTAGCTCTGGGCTGTAAAGAGCGGAAGGAAATGATGTGACAAGCCAAGATGGATGTCCCATTAAAGGCTCTATGTGGAATCGGCATGGGGTGGGAGGAACAGACCGGACACATTATTGCTTCCTAATAAGAAAAAAGTCCCAGGTCAGAGCTGCAGTCTAGCGCTCAGCGCACATGCTCCACATGTCAAGCGCCAGGCTTCATGTCTATGCCAGTCACATTCTGCCTCTCTCACTTCCTGTTTTCAATAATGTGGCAAAAACACTACATTTAAAAAGAAAAGGTCACCAGGAAATCCTCATCAGCGAAGCCTAGTCAGTGTTTTTTTCTGATTGCGGCATGCGCCTCCCTGTCCTTCTCACCTTTCTCTTCTTCTCTCTCATTTCACCCATAAATTTGGCTTGGCAGGGAGATGGGCAGCTATATTAGAATTAGCGTGATTCAAGTGTATTTTCTGGAGTGGTGTGTAATTAATCAAACTGACGTGGAAATAGGTGTTTATTTTTTTCGAGGCCTTTTTTTCCACACCTCATGCTCACATGAATATCAAAGAAGTCTCATCTTTCTGGCAGTATCAAAGCTCTGGCAAAATAAATTAAGTATTACAATGCACAAGTGACATCTCTGAAAGAAGAGGAGATGTAACATTTAGAAGTAATACATTTAGAAGAAACCTTCAGTTGATTCTGCTGACAAGATGTTTTGTTGCTTGCACTATTTTTTTTTACAGATTGATTTATTGCTTATAGAAGAAAAACTTTCAGGTGTAATTTTCACGAAATTGAGAGTTTTAAGTATGCTTGATTATGCAAGTACAGATTAAATCTGTCATGAGGTTTAGGCTAGTCCAGATACATTTAAAAAAAGCATCTATTTCTCTACATTTTGACCTTTCATCCACACTGAGATGGCATTTTTGCCCTGAGCATTTTGAAGACATTCTCCCAAGTGGATAAATTAAAAGATTATGTTTTCATGTTGTAGCATGGACTGTGAAAACCAGAGGTATTTGAGACTCATGATGCATGTTTATGCATGTTGTACTGACAGATGCCTATGTCTTTATACCAGTATATTCATGCATGAATAAATGAATACATTATTGAAGCATTTGCTGTGAATGAAGCATCAATATATGAAGCATTTGCTATGTGCTATTTACTTTCATGGTATTACTTTAGATAAATGTTACTTTGTACCAAAGTACAAAGTACTATCTTAATATTACATTACTGCAAAGATTACAGAAAATGTACTCCCAATTACTATCCTGTGGCAAAATTGCATTTTAGACCATTCATGGAAGGGCGATGGAGTGCGACCTGGATGCACTAGTAATTTGTGAGATATTTTGCCATTAATATTATTGTGCCAGAAGAATAGCATGAGAACTTTATTACGTCTTGTCTCTCTATATCATCTCAGTGAGCTTTTATTATGTTTTACGCACGTGCAGGAAGATTTTAGCGTTTCGGTGTGGACAAGAAACTTTTGGAAATTGCTTAAACACTATTGTGGATGGAGAGCGTTTTAAAATGAAAACACCATTTTCAAATGTATGGATTAATGTATACGTAGCCTAAGTGAAAGATCCATCATTAAAGAGAAGAAAAGAGAGTAGTTTGTCCTGGCAGTAGTTCTGGATTACAGAGAGATGCTGTTGGTCTTTGTCTCTTGGCTCAAAACACGGACTAACAGTACTGCCAGGATCTGGAAGAGAGGAAAGCAGCTCTGCAGGAGCGACTGTCTTCACCGGCCCTGACCTTTTACAGCACCAACCACCTGGCCAAAACCTTTCCTATCCAAACCACCAGCGGGAAACTGCTGAGAGTGTCTGATGAATGATGACGAGGAGAGATTAAGATAGATAAGGGCAGAAAGAGACTGTGTGTGTGTGTGTGTGTGTGAGAGAGAGCTAGAATGGGAAAAGGAGCAAAAACCTGAAAGGATCTGAAAAAGATGCATTTTCTATTACCTTGTAAAGTCCTACACGAAAGCTGCACCAAAAAAAAGGCTTGGCATTCACAAGGTTTTTCGCATCACCCACCCCTCACTGATTTGATTGTGAAATATGTTGACTAATTTGATAATGAGTTCAGTTGCAAATAATATTTTGATCATGGAAAAATCCATATTTCCATCAAAATAAGTAAAAAAAATGTTGCAGGTCTGGACCTCATAAGTAAATTCAGCACAAAACACTTTTTATTCCCCTGTAACTTGTGTGACCCCCTGTCCCTCCCAGTTTCTGTCTGTCTCTGTATCGCCCCTCTCTGGTGTCAGGTCATGCGTCTCCACTGATGTCTACATGTCGCTCTCACCTGCTTTTCCTAACCCGAGGCTGAGCAGTGTGTAGCTCACTCACATCCTTGAGCTCTCACTCTGTCTGACCTGTGAGGGTGAGGGTGAGGGCTGATGGTGCTGCTGCTTCTAATGCCTGATTAATAGCAGCGGACAAGCAGTGCTTCGGTTGAGTCAGGTGTACGCAAAACTGTGAATTAATAAACAACTCACCCTGTCAATCATAAGATGAAGTTGGGGTCATTTTACTCGGCTATTTCAGTGGTTAAATCTTACAATTACACATGGCATCTTGTTAAATCAGTTTCTGTACTGTTGTACAGTACTGTACAGTACAGCTGTACTGTTTTTCTTTAAAAAAAACACCAATTTCTGCTTTGTGGTGCTCTGGAGGTGGTAGACTAATGAATTCATTAATTCATCTTCTACTAAGTATGACAATATTGATCCTAAATGTTGTACAGGGTGCTTGATTAGAAAGAGTTTAATTTGAGTTTGAGTTTAAGGGAGCAGGCACACGTTGAATTGGAAAAGGCTTTACCTAGACTTGTTTTTTCTCCAAATTGAACAAATGTTTTCTGAAACCCTTCCAGTTGTCTACAATGTAGTACACAACTATTAAAAATGTTTATTTTTGCATAAGTTTCATATTAGGGATGGGACGATTACCGGTTTCACTATAAACCACGATAAAATGTACTGACGGTTAGTATTATCGTTTAAAATTGAATTATCATTAAAACCGTGTTTGATTATCGCGATTTTAATAACTCACTGTAAATCCTGTCCAGCCAGCAACAGTCTGACGCAGGCGCAGCGCGCAAAGTTGTTGTTTTTTTATTCGAGAAGGAATGGCGGAAGGCAGTGACCGTGCTTGTATTTTTCAGCCTTTTAAGAGGACCAAATCTGAGGTGTGGTCATATTTTAACTTTTACAAAAGTCCTGAGGGAAACTTAATCGAGGATGGTCACTACAATAGGGGGGAAACACTTCAAATCTGCCAAGTCGTCTTGTGTGACCATCACCCACTTTTTATAGCGAACACAAGGCAAGTTAACTTTGACCTCAATACCAAAACTACGTCTGGGAAATAATTGGGCACAAAATGGTGTTTTGAGTTGAAATATTATCTCACTCACTTGAAATAAATGTGAAGCTTCCGCGAAGAAAAGTTTGCAGCAAGTGGCTTTGAGCCAAAGACGAACGATCAAGTTCAAACAAGACTATTAAGAGTGACATTTAAGGGATAATAATGTATATCATTGTACACTTATTACACCGATTATTATTTTAATTTTTTTACCACATAATTACAGGGACATACTGAATTGAGATTAATGTCCATTTTGTACAACGTACAAAACAATCGTTCAAAAACGGAGACGTAAGACGGCAAGTTGAATTTGAATGAAACGAGAGAGCGCCTCCGTTGCGATACATGGATGTGCGCTGTGTTATAATGCGTTGCTATTGACGACAGTCATTATAAGGAAGGAAATACCATAGAATATAATCTTGCTTAAAAAAGTACATAGAGCTGCTTGTTTTATTTGTTGTTTGTTGATTTTCAAATATTAAACTGTTTTCAGTGTGAGCATCAGTTCTTTTTGAACACTTTCATCTCGTTTTAACAAAACTGTGATAATATTGATAATCACGATAATTTTGGTCACTATAATCGTGATATGAAATTTTCATACCGTCCCATCCCTATTTCATATACAATAGCATTCAAAAGTTTGGGGTCAATAAGATTTTTATCATGTTTTTGAAAGACGTCTCTTATGCTCACCCATTCTGCATTTATTTGATTAAAAATAAAGTAAAAACAGTTATTTTGTGAAATATCAAGGTAATTAAAGTAACTATTTTCTATTTAAACTTGCACTGTGTAAATTTTAGCGGCATCTAGCGGTGAGGTTGCGAATTGCAACCAACAGAAGTTACAGTGGCTGACGGGAGATGTCGTCGTCTGAGACAGCAGAGAGTAGCCAGTTAAGCAATGAGGTTTCTGTACAAAGATAAATTAAGAAATTATGTTTACTTAATTATTCAGTAAAACGATATGTTATTGCGAATATTATTGTTACTTGTTCATCATTGTGTCAATGTTTTATTCACTGACTTTAGAACAACATAGTGACGAAACGCGTTTGTCCGTTTAGGGCTACTTTAGAAACATTTTGGCGCATTTTAATGTAAGGGGACACTTATGTTATGTGACCATGCAAGTAAACACAGTCATTTATGTCTTAAGTGAACGTAAACAGTTGAGAAAGAAAATGCAGTCTTAAAGTGACAGCATCCAAATGTACCTGCTGTCGATATTCATGTTAATCAAACAACAGAAAAGAGAAAATCTCTCACTGCTCTTGACTGAATCACTTTTGTAGCTGTAATAAGAATAAATGTATATTTAATTTACACAGCAAAGACTATGCATTGTTTAGTTTTTTTATACATTTGATTACTTTATACATTTTGTGTATTTCTTATTTATAGTGCTTGAAGTTTTTCAGGTATAGGTCCATTTCATTTATCACTGTTTACTTGTCTTCAGTAAGCTTTTTTTAGGAATAGTATCAGTTTTTTTTAAATTACATTGAAAATGGTGATAAGAATTATGAAATTTTAATGGTATCAACAATTTTGATATTATAACCTTATTTAAAGCAAAAATAACTATATTGTGATATATACCGTCAACATGAAATAAAATAACATATCGTGATAAGAGATTTTGGTCATATTACCTATCCCTAACATGATCCTTCAGAAATCAAATCAAAATAAGCTGATTTGGTGCTTCTTATTATCAGTGTTAAAAGCAGTTGTGCTGCTTAATATTTTTGTTGAAACTTAATTTTTTTTTTTTTTTTTTTTAGGAGTAATTGATGAATAGAAAGTCAGCAATTGTATAGAAAGAAATAGAAATTTAAAGTCTTTACTGCCACTTGTGTCCTTGCTGAATATGAATTCAAATCATGAATTAAAAAAACTTAAATTAATTTGAAGTATGAATTCCTTAAAAAAAAAAAAAAATCTTGCTGACAACAAACTTTTGAACAGTAGACTAGAGTATAAAAAAAAGGCAGCATTGCCTACTATTACAGAAGATTCACCTAGCTGTCAAATCTCACTCACTTTCAGACTCAAATCTATAGTACCACATGATGATAGATGTAAAGTTTGAACACAAGTTTAAACACAAATGGCAATAGTTTTCACTCTTTAGTAAAAAATTGAGAACTGAACAATGCATTTTCATTTTAATTATTTCTAAATAAAACTTATTCATAAGCTGAAAGAAAATGCAGGTAATTAGTTTCACAACATCTTGTTAATAAAAACTTAATTACTAATATTATAGGCTCTTGTTGTTCTAATTTCTAATTATCTTATTTTTCATTTAAATTAAATGATTTGGGGGCACACAATTTTTCCTACTTTCTAAAAAGAAATTGGGTCCTTTGGCCTATCGGTATTTGCTAAGCATTTTCTACACAAAAATACCGTTGGGAACTGTGGGAGGAGCTATAAAATGGATCCATAACCCCCAAAATATTCTTTTGTTTTTTTATTTTTTTAATGATAAGGTGTTTGACATTGTACTCTTGTGAGTTGTGTTTTGGTCTCACACTGACTAACCCAGAGTCTAATTGTAATTCTTCTGAGGAGCGGCCCGCTTCAGCACTCGTGATGTGCATCAGTCAGTTGTTATTCATATGCTCCCTGACAGCTGCTGGCTTGAAAATGGGGAAATGCCTGGATCCCTGCTCTCTTAGCACAGGACTCACTGCGGATCAGCGCAGGGCCCCGAGGGAACCCCGAGATGCCAAATAACTGTGAAAGCAGAGTGTGGCGTTTAGACACTGTGTAGAAGAGAGGATGGCCGAAACTGGATTACTGATGCAAACAGATGCACAGATGCACACAGATCCAGCTGCATCCTCGCACTAATCGTTTTAATTTTTCCAGACACCATCACGTCCCTTTCATGTGGGAACTGTAACGGCTCCATGACAACTGCTGTAATTCTGTTGCCATAAATGGCAAGATTCATTTATATCTTGATTTTGAGAGCCTCCAAGGAGAACTGATTTCAAATAAGCCATTTTTAGTCATTATCAATTACGCTGTCTAGACAATATAAAGTGCGAGCACTTCATCTGCTATCGTGATGCAATACACGCCTCAGACTCTCCGTCCTTTCTTTTCTTTTTTTTCAGTCACTATTGTTGCTCAGTGAGATATCCCAGTTATCTCATGTGTTTTTGGCGGGGAGGGGGTGGAAGTAAACTGTCCTCAGCAACACAGTGTTGCGGATCACATCCGCTGCTATTTCTTTTGATGTGAGACACATAGCATCAAAGCTTCCCTTGAAGCATCTTCTGAAGGGACACGAAAGGTACGGCGGTTTTATACCAGCTGGGGGGGGGGGGAGGATGAGTTGGGACGGTGTGTTTTGCCTTTGATAGGGTCTCCCAAGCAAATCTATATAAAGGCATAAGGGAAAAACACTGTTTGTTGTGTAGCACAGCATATGGTAAAAGGCGTATGTCCTGAAGTAGCGCCAGATATATGAGGTCCACAGAAGTCCTGTGATGATGGATACCTCAATATTGTACCTTTGTTGCAGCCTGCATCCATCCTCCTGTCATTTATTCTGTTCTGGGGAGGACAAAGGTTTGTCCTAGTGTTCACCTTCACGTTCTCATTCTGTGTATCTCCTCTCTTTCTCTATTATCTTGTCCTCCTGAGATGTATCTCTCCTTGCTTGTCATTGCAGGTTAAAGCTACACTGTTTTAAAAGTCCACGGATGTGGCCACTGTAGAGAGTCTTCTTACATTCTCTCTATTCTGGATCCCTACATACACCTAGCTCTACCTATTCATGCTCTGCTGGTATGCCATGGATGGAAGGACTCACTGGCCACTTGCTATTCCTTAGGTTCAGCTGTAGCAATCACACTGTGCTCTTGTTGGAGTGAGATGTCAATATCACTCATGACTGTGTTAAAAGGATGTTAGATGTTATGCAGATGGAGTGCCTGGCAGATGCTGCATTTGATTCTGGTGAACAAAAGTAGTTTTGTCCTCCATATTTTCTCATCCAGCTAAAAAAAAAAAGATCTGTATACTGTATCTAAACTGTATCTAAACATCTTTAAAACAATGTTAATTTACTTGAAGTTGCATAAGATATTGTGACCCTGGACCACAAAACCAGTCACATGGGTCAATTTTGAAATTGATCATATACATCATCTGAAAACTGAATAAATAAGCTTTCCATTGGTGTATGGTTTGTTAGGATATGACAATATTTGGCCGAGATACAACTATTTAAAAAACTGGAATCTGAGGGTGCAAAAAAATCGAAGCATTGAGAAAAATCTCCTTTAAAGTTGTCCATTTATGTTCGCGATTGTGCTGCATTCACTCATAAAAATAAATGTTTTATATATTTACAGTAGGAAATTTACAAAATATCTTCATGGAACATGATCTTTACTTAATATCCTAATGATTTTTAGCATAAAAGAATAATCGATAATTTTGACACATACAATGTATTGTTGACTATTGCCATAAATATACCCGAGCTACTTGTGACTGGTTTTGTGATCCAGAGTCACATATTAAGGCTTTGTTTAAGCAGGACTTGTTCAGAGAATATATTCAAAACTAACAATTTTTCTTCTCTAGTTTTTAGCATAAATTAAAAAATAAATAAAGAGGTTAATGCATAAGTACGGGATAATGTAGAGCGAGGCGGTTGTTATAGCGAATACAATCCCGACAGGCTGATCAGGCGGAGGGGTCTCGAATCAGCCTGAAGGGGTTGTATTCGCTATAACCACCGCCTCGCTCTCCATTATCCCGCTTATTACATGGCTACCTACCAAATAAATAAATAATTTGACACAAAATATTGTTTTAAAAAGGAGTTTATTGATTTAAAAACGATTGTATTGCTTCCGCTAAAGAAAATAGTCCGTTCCGTCTCTACGGTTAGAATCCTGTGTCCATAGCAACGCTCTGTTTTTCATGGCAACGGTGTGTTATACTTAGCAGCAGCTGTTATCAATAAATAACAGACCGCATTCTACATTAGAATTCAACCAAACCATGTAATAAAACATACTAATAAATACGAAAAATTGCCAACTGGGTAATAAATAACCTTCATTCAAGATATATTTTCTGAAAACATTCCTTTTCTTTTAAAACCACAATTTTGCTCCTCATGTTTTAATGATGTTTAGAAATTGAGCAAGGCAAAATCAAGACAAAAATGCTGATTAAGAAAATGTATTTTTGCAATTCAATGCTCCTCTCATGTGGAAGAGGTTTATGGAAAATGAAAGAAAATATTTGCCATTGGGGTAATAAACTTAATTCAAAATACATTTTCTGAAAACAAGCCGCCTTATCTTTTTAAACCACAATTTTGCTTCTCAATCTTGTTTTAATGATGTTTAGATATTTTCAGTAAGGGAAAATCAAGGCAAAAATACTGATTAAGAAAAATATTTTTTGCCGTTTATTGCGCATAGCTCACCACATATGGAGCCATAATGATGATGATGATGATGATGATGATGATGATGGATGGTGTTGAAATAAATGGGTATAGTTTATCACTGGATCTTTGCCATAATTCTAGGAAGCTGAGAGTAAGGAAGGATTCTGTTCAAAGATTTTCATGGCTTTATATCTTCTCTGAAACGTATGTGCCGTCGTTCATCATGGTACAATGTAGCCCTTTTGAAGTGCAGTAAATAGTTCTTCTACCTTTAGTCACAAATCTGACACATCTACATCTTCAAAATGCTTTAATAATTCTGCAGTACTGCATAATCTTTGATAAATGGCCAGCTAAAGTAATGCGGTGTGTGTATAATTACAGTATATTTCACCCAGAGCAGGGTGTTAAGTGAGGTGTCTGACTGCCAGGTTGAAGTACAGTCTCCTTGCGTATTATGAAAAAGAGTGTCATAACGTCTTTTCCTTTGAAGGTCTTTTAATATCTTCAAATAGGCCTGCTTGTGTGAAAATGTTTCTGTATAGTGTGAAGGCATTAGATGGATGGTTTTGGGGGTTTATTGTGGTGGAGACGCAACATTAACATGCTGTTTTTGGAACTGACATGTCATGGTTTTTTGTAGGGAGACTGTCATGGTTTTGACACTGTTCGTCTTTACAGAGTGTTTGTGCTTTGTGAAATCTTCAGCACCCATGTTGCGACAGCAGTGAAGACCAGCTGATATCCAGAATTGCTCAGGGCGTTAGAGAAAAGAAGAGCGAGGAGAAGTTGACAGCTGATTACATATGCAGCTTTAACAAATGTAGTAATGGGTTCTTAATGCTGTAATAACAGTAAACATCATTTGTAAATGTAGCCTTTGATTAATGATGGTGACAATGAGGGGTTTCAACTTGACATGACTATTTTTATGCGCCCTCATCGTCCCGTTAAATAAAGGTGCTGGAGAGTGTCATTGGCATCCATCCAGGAGAGCAGTTTGGCTGAATAGCAAAATGTAATATTGCTTGTCATGTATTCTGCATTCAGTGTGAATATAATGACAGAACTATAAAAAATATTCAGCATGTATCATCTAAATTGCTCTTTAAGAATCCTGGATGGAAAAAAAAGCTTATGTCCATCTCGGTTATAGTTTTGTTTGTTTTTTAATTGCCTTTTAGTTCAGTTATAGACATTTTTAAATACCGATAAACAAACTTAGCATAAACATTGCTGTTTACAGGTACTAAGCTTAAGAATTATATCTGTGGAAGTGCAGTTTTTTTCCCCTCAAAGTAATACTTATAGTATACAGTTAATACAATACAACATTAATATAATAATCATACAATAAAACTGTTTATTGAAAATTGATGTTATCATATTGCCATTTCTTTTTGTTATTTTATTTAGTTTACTCTAGTGTAGGGGTTTTTAGTTACTCCCCTTTGTGTCTAGAAATGCATGTCACCCCTTTAGGCACAACGTGTCTTGTGACTTATTATATTGTAAGGTAAATCCACCTTTAGTAATGACTTGGAATTATTTCAAGTCTCTTTTGCCTGAGATAATGTTAATGCTATTCTGTCACTTTCTTACTCCTGAGTCGAGAAATGATTCGCAATGCAACATTTCATGGCAAACTGCCTTTTTAAAGGTCTTTAAAGTGGCTTACAGGGGATTGAAATAATGCTCACTCACTCAGTCTGTATGCTGACGTATGCATACTCCTCCTTTGATCTGTGAAATTAGGGGTCATGTGTTCCATTACAGTCAAGTAATTGAAGTCAACTTTGCAAAATGGAACCTGCAGATTATTTTTTTTTATGTGGTCAGCTGGAAAAAAAAGTGCATGACTAACAAGTCAGATTTTCTTGTGGACTTGTGAACCAAATGAACAAGTACATTTAAAAAAAAAAAATCCTGATCAGCTTCATACTTAGCCTGTTTCCTCTAGGTATTCATTTTTCTGACATTACCTTTTGTTTGTTGCTCATGGTTCATTATTATTGGAATGATTATTTAGATTTAATGAACGTGGGTAACGGTGGGTTTGTTTGGGACATGTTCGGTTCACCTAGTTTTGTCGTGGCCACAACATATAAACTCGTGGGAACGTGATATGTTGTTGCCACGAGATATTAATTTGTGGGAACTGGGAACGTCATATTTAGTCGTGGGAACGTGGTAATGAATCGTGGCCACAAGATCATTTTGTTGAGGTAACGACATCATGATGTCGTGGCCACGCGATGTAAAGTCGTGGACTCCAGATCATATGTTGAGGGAACGATATATTTTACCGTGGCCACGACTTCATATTTTGAGAGAACAACGTCTATTTCTCGTAGCCACGATTATGTTGAGGGTAGGCTACCACACCGGTCAATACTGTAACAGCAGTCGGAGATGGAGATGACTGATGAAATAACATTTTACTTTGAATTAGAAATGTCATATAACGATATAGTGCGGTCTCTGGCATTAAGACATGGGTACGTAAGTGAAAGACACCTGAAGCGCATTCTTAAGTTGAATGGGCTTTTTTGTCGGAAATTTGCTGGCTTGAATGAAATACTCGGGTCACGAATAAAGTCCCGTTTAAGCCAATAAACAAAAACTAATTAATGAGAAACTTAAATTTACAACTAAGTGAACCGAACATGTCCCCTCCCGGTCACCGTAGTTTGCTATAATTTATTATATCATTTATTCTGATGTTTCATTATAGGTAAAAAGAATAATAATTAGACTCTAAATGAAATTATGTAGGAAATAAACTTAAACCAAAATGCTGAATCTTAATTTAAAAAATGGTCTCTGTTTTCATGCCATGATTTCCCCCCAAAACATGTTCAATGCAAAAACAAGAAACAAAACATGCATTCCCATGTGTATTAATAACAAGCTTCCCACAATGGCCATCTAACTAATACAGATTTGTTTTGTTTTTAAAAATGAATCAAATTTGCAATAATTCACTTTAATTTTACCTGTATAGTGCTATAGATTATCTTAAATCTGTCCAGATCGATAAAACAAAATTACGGCTATTTCCAAAAAGGCCAATCATTTTTTAAATGAAAATCTGTCGTATTATCAATATTGTTTGCTGGAACATAATCCCCATTGATTTGCAGTGCAGTTTTATAAATTGAGAGGGTCAGTAAGGGTAAGTTGTAGTAATTAAATGTGCTTGATCAGTAATACTTAGCAATATATACAGTACTGTGCAAAAGTCTAAAGCATGTTGGTATTTACACCAAAAAAAAAAAGCCAGTTATTTATATATTTTGCTGTAGTGTGTCATTAGGAAATATCTTTACATTTCCAAACATTCCTTTTGACATTTAATTGTAATAATCCAGTGAGATTTTTGTTTGCACAAGGAGTCTGACGTTATGCCGGTATGCTCCACACGGAGATCTGATCTCACCATTGCAACGTCTCCAAGACGCTTAAAGAAACCTTTCTGCAAAGCTACCTGAAAAACTATGTGCAAGTGTCCCTTGGACAAAAGCTGTTTTAAACACAAAAGGTGGTCACACCAAATATTCATTTGATTTAGCTAATAGAAGTTAATTGATAAATACAATTTATTTATGACATTATTTTTTGAAAGCATCCTCACTTTACAGCATTTGTACACAAGTGCCTAAAACTTTTCACAGTACTGTAGCTTTGCAGGTATGTTTCTTCAAGTGCATACACACACACACACACACACACACACACACGCACACACACACACACACACACACACACACACGCACCAGATTTACAGCTATCATTGCATTTGCACATCTTGGTTTTATCTTGTTATACATATGTTGAAGTAATGAGTGCCTGTTTGCTGTTGGTCGCTCTGGTCAGGAAGTGTCTGCCAATAAAATAATTGTAAAAGTAAATGGAAAGCCACTTCAATGTTGATGCTTTTCTTACTGATTTTTGATGTGTGTAATCAGGCATTTTTGTATGTAACACATGTTGCCTGGTAGATTAACAGCAGGGAGGGAGGTGGGTATAGATCTATTAATAATCCTCTGGGGAGAGAGGTGAAAAATGGCCCTCAGTGCAACTGCCAGGGGAACACTCATAAAGCCCATACTCCTTCACTTCTTCTCCCTATTTCTCATGTTTCTCTCGAGGTCTCAATCATAGCTTTCTAAAGGGGAGCAAGTTCAAGTTAAGAAGCTCATAGATTTTATGATGTACACTGAACGAGCCTTATATAAAAATTAGCTGGAGCCAAAATGAACTGACAATATCTTATTATTTCTGAATTAGTTAAACGGTAGATAAAAATTTCCCTTTTTACCCATCCACTATAATATATAATAATCTCCATTGCTTGAAAATCTGCCATTTAAAAAAAAAAAAATGTATCAAGCACAAGTATAGATTTAGAATCTCTAAAGTCTTCATTATAGGCTAAATCAATAATTTTGTTTTAGTCTGATCAACCAAAATTTTACATTGGTAAATGAACAGAACTTTCCTTTTTCTACTTATTACTGCCTTGGCACTCGTGATTAAGCATTACAAACTATACATCATTAGCAGGATTAGATGCTCTGTGTGTACGGGTCATTACTCCTCTTTATCGGTCTGTAGTTGGAGTGTCAAAGATGGATTCGCTATGGAGTCACTGATGACAGGAAGAATGCATTCATTTGTTCATGCAGTTCTTGCTTTTCGAAGCGTTCTTGTGAGACTGATGAACATAAGAGGATAAACATTTTCACATGTTTCTCATTGGCTGTTTTCTGCAAGTGTTTCTTTTGGGTTATATGTGGACATTTTTTCCTGTTTGTTGTGTGGTTTAAAGGAAACTGAAGACCCTATGTCAGTTCCTGAGGTGTCTATGAACTCGTTTGATTACTAATTCAAGTATGTTGTGCTCTGAGAGATTAGGAGACGGATATGTTTGAATAATTTTGTTGGTGTATAAACCAAAACTGTCAGACTATAGATGTTAATCTGTTCCAAGATAAACTCCAGAAAAAAAAATTGATTTGTTTTGCCTCATTTTCCCTTCCAGCAACTTAAAAAAAAAAAAAAAAACACTAAAATGAGTGTTGAAATGTAGATGTGTGTGTGTGTGTGTGTGTGTGTGTACCTATTGTGCCCTTTTACGAAGTTTTGATTTTGTTTTTGGGGTGTACTAGGGTTGGGTATCGTTTGAATTTGAACGATTCCGATTCCGTTTCCGATTCCTTGTTTCGATTCCGGTTCCTAACGATTCTCGATTCCGATTCTTTTAAGAGGCAGGGTCAAAAAAGTTTAGATCAATTTTAATTCTATGAATTTTTTACTTTTTATGAAATTTACTATGAATTTCTCACAGGGCTGTTTTCAACTACAATATAAATATCAAATCTATTTTAAACAACTTTTTTAGGACATTTTAAATGAGCTAGCTAACCAACAGTCTTTCTGAAGGAAATAGTCTGACCTTCTCCATCAATTGAAATATAAAAAAATTTGCATCACAATAAGTGTATTGTATTGTGATTGTCACTAACATTTTAGTAACTAAACTGAATTTTATTAGGTTTAGTGACAACATGTTACATGTTACAATGTTTACATGGTACAATTTCTGGTAATTTACGCTTTTTTATTATTTCATTTCAATTCAGTTATTGTGATTTGATTTAATATTGACTCATTTGGATAAATATTAGGTACTCAAGATAGGCGTTAATTTTTCTCAAGAAAAAAACAACTCACCTAATGCTGTAAACATACAGAGAGCCCTATCAGCTGGCAGTATTATTTAAGGTTAAAAATAACTCAAATTAAAATAATGCGTTTTTTTATTTATTATAATAACAACTTTATTTAATGATATAAGTACAAATATAATATGTAATATAGTAGGCTACACATATTTAGCTAAATACTCTCTATAGCTCTTTTTTTCTTGCCAACTAGTGCTATAGCCTATATTATGTTCATTAAATGGCTTTCCTGAGGTAAATATGACATAATTGTTCTCCAGCTGTGTTATTGACCTCTTCACGCTGATAAAAAACACTGATTGATCGATTTTATGTATGAGGAATATACATTTAGGTAAGTTGTAGCCTACTGTATCTTTCAACAGTGTTCGTGTTTTTTTACTATTAGCTGCTAGTCGAGATGATCGGTTCACGTGCGCTTGGGATCTGTAAATCTCCACATTTACAAGCGCCAAAACGGTATTTATTGTTTGAATTTCGTAATAAAATTGACAGAATCTGAGAGCTGAGATTTTTTTGTATATCATAAAGTAACTGCTCTGTCTAGTCTGTCGGTCTCCGTGTCCTCTTTGCTTCACGATTTTATTGTGCGTGAGAAAATGGATGTGTGGCATGAGAGCGTGTGAAAATTGTCAATTGCGTGAGTCTCACGGTAAATGCGTGAGAGTTGGCAGCTCTGCATGTGTAAATGTGTTTTCATGAATATATATTTTTTTACGTTCGCCGGCATCGCGCGCAGTTTTCAAACGGACGAGCAGAGGACGAGAGAATATGGTTGCAACTTGCGAGATACCGAAGAATAAGAAAACATCATATAAGTACGTTTTTAAGGTTTAACGTCAGGGTTGTTTGCTCTGAATACATTTTATGAGATGCTGTGTGAGTTAAAAAGGCAACTCACACAGCGTCTCATAAAATGTGTCGGTTCGCAGTTTAGCATAACAATCAATATACGCTTACACCTGTGCTAGTACACGCATTTACCATGCCGTGTGTACGTTACAAATGTTTAACTAAAGTGTCAGCCAGTTAACATTTGGCAGTTTGAAATCGATTATGTAGTTACTTCAGTTCAGAATAGGGCTAGAAATGACTTAGACAGCGGTTTCTTCTTCCGGTCGGCGGACTGTGAATCGAAACTAGGAATCGAAATTTAAACTTTTGAACGATTCCGGGAAAATCGCAAAGCTAGTCCCGGTTCCAATCGATACTCGATACTCGATACCCAAGCCTAATGTTTTCATGCTTGATTAAAAAAAAAATATATATATTTTCCACATATTTTACATTATTACCACACCACTCCCCAGTCTGGCTCGAACATTTCGATTTCAATGAAGCCCCTCCTTCCAAAATATGAAATGTGCTGTGATTGGTTAACTGGCTGAGTGTGTTGTGATAGGAGCTACTTAACTCATGATCGTGAAATGCCACGCCCCTCCATTATCGCGAGTTCTTCTCAGATGTAAATATTAAGGATGGCGGCGTCAATTTCAAATCAATTCAAGCCTGATTCAGACTCTGACAATGTTAAAGCTGCCGTCGGCAACATTTTTTTGATCATATTCAGTGTAATTGACACTATAATCCGACAGAACAACATAAATAAGGTGGTTTTAGAAAAAAACCCGAGCTTCTAACTCCACCTGGAGCGTGTTATTTGTTTTGCAAAAAACCAGCGCTCCCGCTTCATCAGGTCCAATCAGCGCAGGGGGGTGTGAGATCTGACTGTCAATCACAGGTCGTGCACACGCCACAGATCCCCCCTCACTCGCGCACGTTAATATCACATGCACATGCCACGCATGAAGTTCGCCTGGAGATTGCATGAAGCGTGATGGCGGAGAGAAAATCTACTAACAAGCTTCCAATTCCTCGGTTATTGCTATCTATGGATAGATTAGCCAGGGCAGCCTACCTCCGAGTCCATGGTGTTGATAGATGCTGAAGAGACGGACGCGTTCACAGAAAATCAGGTACACACGCACAGTGACGCACTGACGAGCATGACCTCGATGGGAGGGTGCTCGCTGGTAGTGGGGAGGGGCATGAGAGTTGTAAACATTCAAAATTTTGGCTAATCGACCCAATCTGCCAGACTTGCCGACGGCAGCTTTAACAAACAAGAGGATCGACCAGAACGGATTTCATGCTCAGACTTTAACAAGCACAGATTTTACAGGACATTTGAGAGTGGTGTGTTTTTTTGTAATTTCCTTATACATTTCAGATACAATGTTATCCACCATTTAATCATGATATTTGTCAGAAAACTAAGGTAATACAAACAGTAATCACTCACAAAATCATGGTTTACTATCCTAAAGAGCTGTGAACCGTCTTACAAAAGCGAGAGCTTACAAAAGCTATAGAAAACAAGCTGTTCTCCATAAAATGTGCAGTGCACAGATAAATGTTGTGGTTATAATGTCCAGGAACAGTGTTTAAAATACATTTTAACCACTCTAAGTTCGTCAGGCTTACGAAGGTCAAACAAATGAGTTTTAGAAACATTGTGGAAAAAACAGTGTCTCTTTGACAAAGCAACGAGACTGTATTCTCTAATGCAGCTCAACCAGGCCTCACTCCCTTTTTTGCGTATTCTGTGGGGAGATTTTTTAAAAGAGGAACATTATGACTTCATAAAGCCGTGTTGTAGTCCAGACGAGCCTTTCATTGCAGTTCTTGAAAAGGGGACTCTTGTTAAATAAAATATCTCTCTTTGGAGTGGACTTTAAGTTTTGTAACCTTGCAGATCTTTTTTATGCTCAAACAGCAACATTACACATTAACTAGTTGAAAAAGTGGAAAAGCATAATAGGTCCCGTTTAAACAAATTTACTTAAACATCCTTGTGAGGTCCACATTTTTAAATGTATCCAAATAATATGAAACAACCTTTTTTTGACAAATTTTGTCAAAAATCTACTTGAGTGCATTTTTTCTTACATAAACGCATCGCTTCAGAAGGCCTTTATTAACCCACCGGAGCCGTGTGGAGCACTTTTATGATGGATGGATGCACTTTTATGGACTTCAAAACATAAACGACCATTCACTGCCATTATAAAGCTTGGAAGAGCCAGGACATTTTTTTATATATCTCCGATTATATTCGTCTGAGAGAAGAATGCCATATAGCCTACACCTAGGATGACTTGAGGGTGAGTAAATAATGGGGTAATTTTCATTTTTGGGTGAACTATCCCTTTAAGGAATCTGAAAGTCTCATCAATTGCTTTACGTTAAATGTGAAGATATATCAACTGGTTTGTTAGAGAGGTTGGTTTACGAAAATATGTTTAGAAAATAAATGCATTCACATTCTTTTTCTAACCCCTAACCCTACACATTAATACCATTGAATCTAAAATAGTGAAACCATTAGAAGCCTATGGGTTAGAAATGTGTTAGTTTGTGAGCAGACATTAGTGCTCTGCTTCCTCTCAGATGGGTTCTGTAGCCTGTGGCTGGCTTGGGCTGTCTGTTCCTTTTCAATCCCTGATGTAGATGACCCTGCCTCCTCTCGCTGCACTCCCAGCAATCCAGCCTGATGTGTAAGTGAGAATATAACCCTCATTTACTGATCACTTCCATCCACTATTACTCTTCTCACTAGAACAATTCTCTGATAGTATTTTTTTTTTTTTTCTTGGAACTGGAAGATGCTTTGCTGGCAATATTTTTTTTTTTTTACATTTTATCATGACCTGCCACAATGTGCCAATCAAGAGCTAGGACAACCATGAAATGAAATACTGTTCACACGCACATCCAATTTAGTTTTCATATCCAATCTTCATGACTGACTGTTACTGGTCACCACACATTAAACTGTAAGTGAAAAAAGTTAGCGAAAAAGACTGTATTGTGTCAATATTGTGCACTTTAGACAATATATAGTACTTTACAGAATGACTGAAGAGTGTAAATGAAATCATATCTAAAGGTTCAAACTGAGGCACAAGTTATTCGGATTTCAAATCACATATAGATGTGTGACAGGTTTGTAAACATTAGATAAGGATTTCTTTATTTCTTTATTTCTTTTTTGCTGCTGCTTGTCTGAGGAAAGCAGTGTAGTCAAAGTATAGTTGAAACAAAATTGCTGGGTATTTAGGTTTCGGGTTTGTGCTTGGAGACGTTAAAAATGAAGTACCTCAATGAATTCTTGCAGTGGTAGCTCTTATTTTCTGTATTGATTTTCAAATAGGATTTACACTTATTCAGTCTTACAACAATCAGCAATGGTATTTTATTGCCATTGATCTAACCAGCCTGCAGGGAGTCTTACTGGCTCCTGTTTTCCTGCCTCTGGTGTGTGTGTGTGTGTGTGTGTGTGTGGTTGGTTAAGCTGGGCCAATGTTCTCTGATTGGCCACCAGTGTATGAATTAAAGCCTGGCACACCAACTTCAATGGAAGCAATGCACGTCTCTGTTTGCCAGCTGTGATGGGGGCCTTTATGCTACATCCTGCCCAGTTAATGCTCAAACACACACACACTCACACACTTGTGTTTTGCTCCAGCAATAAGTCTTCCATCTTTTTTGATTTAAGATCAATAAACTGCCCTTCAGTACAACTGAACATAGTGTACAACTGGTATTTAGATTGTCACTGCTAAAAGAAGACTATCATTAAACAGTGTTTAGATGTCTGCACATCGCATTGTGTTGATGAAGCATGTTGCCATTTAAAGCTAATTACATTATCGAAGTCCTTTAGTCCTATTTGCAGTTTTCAGATGTTCACAACATTGTTGATGTGTTTGTAGCATATATATATATATATATATATATATATATATATATATATATATATATATATATATATAATTTTTTTAATGGGTTTTATTATACTTTTATATAGGTTTTTATTTATTTTATTTTAAGTTCAAAAACCCGTGATTATTTTTTTTTTATTTTTTTTTACTTTTTCCATCTTGATCCTTTCCAAGCTGTGAGTGACAGATGAAAAGAAATTCCTCAGTGTGAAATAGCTTCATTGGTGGCCAGTGACACACTTTCATTTTATTTTTTTAAGCAAAGTTTCCACTAGCTGTCGCTTGAATCAAACGCTTTTCTTTTTTTTTGGGAGACACCGAGGCTGTAAAGGGCTATTAGAACTGAAAATGGCATTTCTGCACATCAGCACTTTGAAACCTTGGCATACAACATGAATCAAATTGTAATTGAAATTTACATTGGAATTGTTTGTTATGGTCTCCTATCAAGAGGCTGCAATAATCCATCTTATTAGTCGAAACAGAATAGAGTGGGAAAGCCCGCTTCAGCTGTTTTAAGAGGAACTCTGCCGGACTCTCTGCTTACAGCACGCTCTATCTCCTATTTGATTTTGCTTTTTTAATTTGAGCTAAATTCAATTTAGAAGTCATTAGTGATTAAACTGGCTAAAGTCATCTCTAAAGCACAAAATGTATGAGACAGAGAGAGGGAATAGTTTCCTTAGTGAGAGTCTTTCTTCTTTTCACATCTGGCCTCTCTGCCCACTACAATCCATCTCAATTACTGAGGAAAAGTCCCTGCTGCACACAATCTCTCTCTCTCTCTCTCTCTCTCTCTCTCTCTCTCTCTCTCTCCTTTAACTTCCCTAATTAGTCTTTGTTTGTCATCTTTCTCTTTCTCCTCCTCACACCCTTCATCATCATCAGCATCATGGTTCATATTTCTACTACCATGTAAAAAGGATTGGTGGCTGTGTTTTGAATGTAAGGCAGTGCTCTGATGAAAAGCTCTTCACTCTTAATGCCACTGTAGACCGCAGCATGTCACTATGTAGGTTTGACTGTTATGGCATAATAGTTTGAGACGGGAGTAATGGTGGATGCTTCAGTTGGCTTTGTTTATCTAATGCTATCGCAATTTCTGTTGCTCTGCAATTATTCAAAGAGCTGGACAAGAGAGACCTATTAGAGGAAGGACAGCACTGTCCTCTGATTGAATGTCGCCAGAAATGTCCCACGTTTCTGTGTGTATGATGTACACACATTCTTGTGGGACGGAGATTAAAAAAAATAAAAATAGCCAATCCTTCCGACTCTTTTAAAGCTTAAGGTGCTTAAAATAATAATTAGGAAAAAGGTATTCAGAAATACTGCATAGGGAAAATGAAGCCTATTGTAACAATGATTTAAAAAAAAAAAAAAAAAAAAAATTATTGTGACATTATTGTCATGATAATGAAGAACATTTCTCCCCAAATTGACCATTTGCAAAGTTGCAGCCAAAATGTTACTGACCAATCCTGCCTCAGCTTGACTGTTCGCAAAGACTGGCCCCCTTTAGTTACTGTTGCTATGTCCGACAAGCTACGCCGCTCTCACGCCCCACCATGTTCTCACGCAGTGAAAAATACATGGCTGTGCAGAGAGGACACTGACAACGCGCCGACAGACAGGACAGAGCAGGCTACTTTTGATATGAAACAAAGTCTCAACTTTCAAATTTGGTAATTTTTTAAAGAAATTTAAACAATAAATACCGTTTTGTGGCTCTTTAATGTGTATGACCGATCGCTGTAGAGCCTCAGTCAAAGCTGCTCGTGAACCGATCATCTCTTCCTTCTAGTTAATTTATAGCATCAAATAAACATGAATGAACATAAGAAGAAATGTTGTTATAACCGCGGAAAGACGTCAGTACTCCGTTTTTCAAGTTCAAATCCTCCAATGTTAATCTACCAACTCTCCTGACTGCTTTGTCGGACAAAAATGGCGGATTATGATTGGTCAGATTGCCTGTCAATCAAACTCCCTGCGAAGGGTCAATTGCCATCTCACACCTGTCTTAAAAGTCTATGGAGGATCTGTGCATTTGAATTGGATTCAACACAATTTTACAGATATCATCCAAAAGTTAAACGGGAAAATGTTGCTGCCAGGTTGTTTTCAATCGTGTAACCCCTTTCAAATGTGGATTTCATTTTTCAGTTGATTGTGATGATAGTTTGCCTTGATTGAGTGTTTTAAAAAGAAAAGAAAATATCAGATAAAGATTCATTCCAGCCCATGTTAGAACAATATTCAAATGATTTCAGTTGCAGTTTAATTTAGCTAAAAATCATTGTTTTTTTCAAAGAAATCTCCAGTTCCTCTTTTTTTAAGTAAATTCTCATTACTGTAAAGCCCAGGACAAACCAAGCCGACGATCGGCCGTCGGGGAACATCGGGCCGTTTTAGAGCGTTGGCCGACATGGTTTTCTCAGAAATTGGTCCTCGTCTGCTTTTTTTCGGCCATCGGCGAATTTTTTCGAAATCGGCGTTGGGTCGTCGGTGAAGGAGGGAACTCTGATTGGCTGTTCAGTGAGTCAGTAAGTCAGTGCACGAGAATAATAGCAAAACAGCGAGCAAAGAAGTCAAATCGGTACAGATAGAAGGCTGTTCTAATGTTACGTTATCTTACCTGAGTGTTCCTTGGCGAATATTTCAATATTAACATGAGCGGAGTGGAATAAAGAAAGTGTTTAGCAGGATTGATATTCAAAACGGTAAGCATGCACTGCTTTGTTTATGGTTTGTGTAACCGCAGCCTGCAGCGCCGGTTTCCCTTTTTGAATGACGAATATAGATGAATATATCTGCAGAAGTAGACTCATTTACACGCAGGCGCAGAACACACATTCTAGCTGACAGTCGGCAGTAGTTCTCTCGGTGTGTTCAAGTGCAGCTTTTCCCCCCGACGCAGGCAATGCGAGGCGACAACACAGTCGGCTTTCATCAGCGCTAGTTCTTTGCCGTCGGTTTGGTGTTTCCTGGGCTTTAAGGTGTGTTCACATTTACCATTGTTTGGTAAATGTTTGCGGGCAAAATCCTTTTTTTTTTATTTATAGAAATCTGTGTGATCAGGAATTTCACATTAGGCATTCTATAGGCAGGTCAAGTGAATTCAGGTGGTTTGAAAAACTCCAAAATTGAACATCCTGAATCTGCATTTATTGGGTTGTGAATATCTGAGAAGTGACATGCTGTACTGTCAGAGATGGTCGGTGCCTGTCGGTGCAATGTAAAATGAGCATTTATGTGTACACTCTTTTTTATAATTCTAACATTTTTCTCAGTAATACATTTATTTTATTTATTTTTGAAGACTTTAGGGTCTTGTTGCAAAATGTAATTATTTCTTGATTCTTTATTTTGGAGTGTAATCTGACCAGATCATGTTCTTGAGAGGTTTAGTGAGATTCACCAGCCTGATCTCACGGCAATTCGTACAAATTCTACGAGGTGGCTAATTCGTACGAATTCATACGACCTCACTTGTACGAATTAGTAAGATTTTTGGTAAATCGTACATATTTTATGAATTGCCCAATTCGTATGAATTCATACGAATGACCTACCCCTGATCCCGCCCCTAAACCTACCCATCACGTGGGTTTAGACAAATCGTACAAATTCATACGAGTGAGGTCGTACGAATTTGTACGAATCAGCCACCTTTTAATCCCTCGTACGAATTCGTACGAATTGGTCGTGAGATAGCGTTGGATTCACCTATGAATTAGTTCTTAAAGAAAATCAATGGTCAGAGCTACGACTCCAAATAGTTGTTGTGGTTATTACGGTGTTTTAGCTATCGGAGGAGCTCCATGTGTGCGTACTGGCATGGTCTCCAGAGGAGATCTGTGTGCAGAAAGTGGATGAACGTGAATAACGGCGTGTGTGAGAGAGAGAGAGAGAGAGAGAGAGAGAAGGGGGGGGGGGGGGGATGATTGAGATTCCCAACCCCCAGTAACACCAGGCATCCTGCTGTTGTCCCACTGTTTCCATGGCGATGAGGATGAGCTGTTTGTTCTAAGCTCAGAACCGTGTGAGATGTTAGACAGGGAATAATGATTCGTAGATTGAGAGAAAGCGAGGAAGAGGAGGTGAATGACGGAGATAGTGACTTGATGAGAGCAAAGTAACCATGAATCTGTGTATTACATTTTGAATGAGCTAAGAAATTTCAATCACAGTGGCCTTGACCTTCTCCTGTGAGCTCCATTGTGTTAGTGCTGGAATAAACTGCTGCTTTAGAGCTGTTTGAGAGTGGGGGCATCTAATTTGAGTGAAGCTCTCATCTGTGTCTCAAGAGCCCAAAAGGAGCTGAAGAAGCCAATGTGATGGAGAGGTCACAGTGTAAACACAAGCTCTCTTATACACACATACACATGCACAACCCTTTCAACAAAAGAATACCCACCCCGTCATTTTCATTCCTCTAGTTTTCTCATTCCCCATTTTGAGTCCAAAACATATTTTAGTGCAGTTGACTCTTGACTCTAATTAATTCAAGCAATGTTCTGCTATTGGCACAGAACGTACATAAAGGTACAGCTTTATTCATTTGCGAGGTGTGGCTGTGACAGCAGAATGCAATTTCTAAATTGAACACAGCGAGTCATGTGATGGGGTGGTTGCTTTTAAACGAGCCAGAAGGATTTCTCGGCTGCCAGCTTTCCATGTGATATATCTGGAGTTGCCGAATGTCACCATCTTCAGGGGTGGATTTACACTGACACTCTTTTAATCCCCAGATTGTTCAATTTAATTAGAAAAGAGCGTGCGTTTCTCCCCGATGTGTCCCAAACTTGGATGTGTCATCATAAACACTTTGGATTTGCAGACTGGTGTTCTCGGGATCAATACTAAAAGAGTTTCAGGAAAAAAACACTGTTGTACAACATTACTACTGTACTTTCTCAAAAGCTGCTATTCCTATGAGAAGAGTTGGTTAAAATTCATTAGAGAGAAAAATAAAGGTGTGTGTGTGTGTGTGGTCCTGGTAAACCCTTCGTTAATGGGAATAAACGTAATACCAGTAGTTTTTGATCTTGTGGGACCATTTCTGGTCCCCATGAGGAAAACAACTTATAAATCATTCAAAATTATGTATTTTGAAAGTTAGGGGATAAAATGTACAGTTTGAACAGTTAGTTTAAAAACATGTTTACAACATGGAAACCCAACAATAGTTTGGCCCTATTGTTAATTTTAAATTAATATTTTCATAATGGATCAATGTAGAAGGTTCCAGCATTAGTTGAGAAATAATTTCTTTCATATGAACAAATTGACTTTTGACTGAAATAATTAGAATTGAATCAGAAATAGAATCATACAGTTTCAAATCGACAGTATGTGAAATAGGATCTAATCGAATCAGGGATTGTACAGTTGTGGTCAGAATTATTTGCACCCCTGGTAAATATGATCAAAGATGGCAATAAAAATAAATCTGCATTGTTTATCCTTTTGATATTTCATTCAAAAAATTCACAAACATCTACCCTTTCATTGGAGTAAAAGAATTGAAAGTAAATCAGAAGCATTTCACATTATAAAAAACACTTTGGCCATAATCATTGGCACCCTTTTATTAAATACACATAACACACACAGTTTCTGCCAATCTCATGTTAATCTTGAGTACAAAGTATTGCATCCTTCATATCTCCGAAGAGTCTTTAGTTTTATCAGATTTATAAAAGACAGATATGCTGTACCGATTCTTTCCGAAAACAGCCGACTCCGAGTTCCTGGAGACGTATCGTGGGCGAAGCTAAAGGGTCACACACAATACATCATTGCATTATCCCTGGATAACTTTTGATTCACTTTACGTTTGTGCTGATTGGCAACAAAACAAAGACATTTTATGTTGCTTACCGCCTGCAATTCCGACTCATGACCAGCGATATTGTATTTGGCACAGAAATTATTTGTCATACATCCAACAAATTTTTTTAAACTTTGGCCATGTTTAGCATGAGAATCCAACTTTTTAACAGTGTAAATAGAGAATGCAGTAGACATCCCCATTAAAGATCCAGCTGTATATTTGGGCATGTGGGCATGGGGTACTTTTTATCCCTGTTTGCACCAAACCAGTTTAGTGTGTTTGCTGCCAAAAAGCTATTCAGTTTCATCTGACCGAACCCAGTAAACTTCCAGTTTGCAATTTTTATTGAAACCCTCCCTAACAACATAGGCGTTGTTTTATTTTTTAATTTTTTTAAGGCTTTCTGACCCCAAGACTCAACTGATCTCTGCAATTCTCCATCTGTGATCCTTGGAGAGTCTTTGGCCACTCAAACTTTCCTCCTCACCGTGCATTAAGGCAATATAGACACACGTCCTCTTCCTGGCAGATTCGTAACATCTTAAGTTGATTGGAACTTCTTAATTATTGCCCTAATGATGGAAATGGGGATTTTCAAGCCACTTTCTATTTTATAAAGCTAAATTTTTTGCTGCACATCAGAACTATATTCTTTGGTTTTACTCTTTGTGTTTCCTCATATTTATACTCCTATTAAACAAGAAGTCATAGCTTGAAAATTTCATGTTCCTATTCACCCCTGGTGTGCAGCGTGTGCTAAAAAAAAAAAAAATATTAATGGGAATATACTTCAGAGATATTTCACACAATAGAAAAACATCTATTTCATAATGTGATTTATGAATCGCATACACGCTTTCAAATCCAGATTTATTTTTACAGCCATCTTTGATCATATTTACCAGGGGTGCCAATAATTCTGACCACAGCTGTATATCGATACCCAGACTATTATGTGTACAACAAACATTCACAACATTCCTCCCTGCAGGCACCCACCCGTGGAGATACACGACCCCGAGTCGAGTTTCCCCATAACTTGCTCGAAGATGCCTCTTTAGGACGGGTGCTAGCTGTTCCAGATAGATGTTTTTACCTGATAAGAGTGCCCCCTAACACGATTACAGCCATGACAAGGACAGTGATGGTTCTGTAATTTTATTAGATAGAAGCGAATCTGCAGCAAGGTGCAGGTCATCACTTTAGAGAGAAACAACACAAGCTGCCCAAGAGTTCAGCTTCTGAATACCATCTGGAGCTCAATGATACTGTTGGTGGTTCAGTTCAGTTCTCTGGTACTAGAGTGGGTGTGAGCAGAATTGATTTAGTACTCATCCGCCACATCGAAAATGAATGGACAAATCTTTCCTGTGAAAATTGTGAGGATAGCTTTTTTTTTTTTTGACATTACATGGTTTTTATGCCGTATGATTATACGTGTGTGTCTTCGGGGGTTCGCAGTGAAGCTTTGTTGAGCGTAGTGTGTGTTGCATGTTGATATCGAAGGAGTCACTTCGCTCTCTTCCTCTTTGAGGGGTAAATGGGAAATCATTACAAAGCCTGGAAAGTGTCCAGAAAAGGGTTTCCACGGCAACAGAACCACCATTCCCATCCGTCCCTCTCTGTCTCCCTCTTTCTTTCCCTCCCTTTTAGGGAGTGATGTGTAACTGTGCCGTGTCCTCATTCCAGGACCTTCATAAGTCACTCGCATAGCCTTGATGATCATTATCACATTTATGGATACATCCAAATGCTTTTTGAACTCAACTCAAGCAGTATAGAATAAAGGTGATGAGCCATAAACCTTCCTAAGTGTATATGTGAGCATGGATGATGCTTTACACTTTCATAAGTATGCACGCACCTTCATAAATATGTATGCAAATCAAGATGATAGGACACACACCTTCATTAGTATGTATGTGAGGGATGCTACGCTTGAGAAATATGCCTTGAAGTCATTCGCAGGCATTGCAGCGGGCAGTGGGTGTATTCGTTCTATTTATATCTAATAGCACATACTATATGATCATAGTTTCCTTCTTAATTGAGGCAAGCAGACCCCATGTTCTCCATGATGATGTCAGGAGAACGTGTGTGCTTATCACTCGAACCAGCAGGAGAAAATTAGAAATCTTGGTCTCTCTCCAGACACACGACATGGACATCAGTTCAGCTACACATGAGCCCGGTTGAAATCTTCTCACTTTCTTGACCATCCTGCTGACATCACCAGAGGCCTGCTGATGTCATTACTGCAGCCAGAACAATAGTATCAAGCAGCAGCTGTCTAAACAGCTGTGTTGTGATGTCTGTTAGAGTAGAAGTGGTTTGACAGATTGCGGTGCATGTTCTTGTTTTCTTATTTTCATTTGATCCTTTTTGGCCTTCTGGTCTTTTTTTTCTTTTTTTTTGTGCTAAATGTGCAGCTTCTGAATATTTTCATTGCACCACGTAAAAAAGGGAAAAAAACCATCAGTTTGAGAGAATACAAGATTGTGTGGATTATTGATATAGAGCTGAGATGAGAAGATCGACCAAGTGCATTACAGCTAGTTTTGCTTGTTCAGTCTTTCTGTCAAGGGCTTGTTGAACATTGCAGCAGCTTTATTTGATGATATTAGATGTCGTAGTCAATGTACACAAACTTATCTGTGTCTGTGTAGTTATGTATTTACATTTAGGGCACAATTGTGTTATTTATTGGTTTTGTACATTGTTTTGAGAAAATACACTTGTCAAAAGTTTGGGGTTGGCAAGATTTTTTTAAATGTTTTTCAAGACTAAACAGAAATTTTAAATGACCGTTATTTAGTTTAATATATTTTATTCCTGTGATGGCAAAGCTGAATTTTCTGCTTAATATTTTTGTGGAAATTAAAATTAAATTTTTTCCAGGATGCAACACTGCTACTGAATCAAAAGCACAATTCCTGAACGGATGACTTTTATGCAACAGTTATGTTAAGTGATTCAAAACCATACAGCACAACCAGTGTAGTGACTCTGAGTCGGTCCTTTGTAGTGTTTCAGAACCATACAGCATGACCTATTGCCCAAGGATTCCAGACAAAAAATGACTGACTAAATCAAAACCATTCAGAGCGACCTGTGTAGTCCCGTTGATTCCCAAACAAATGACTCAAATGAGCCAGTTCTTTTTATATAATCAAAAACAAGCACCTTTGCTTGTTTGACAGTTTAATTGCATTCATTTTTTCCAAAGATTCTTCCTCAAAAATACCAAAAAAATAAGAAATGGACCATTAATCTCCATCTCTATTTATTCTTTCTTTTGTTTTAAGACAACAGAATTTTTTCCAAGCTGCCCTCCAAAGCTATAGTGTTCAGTTCAAATACTGTGTCTCTTGCTCTCTTAGCCTCTCTCTTGCTCTTTTTGGGGAGGGGGGCTGCTGTATATCACTGCTATGCAAACAATTCACTGTGATTTAAAGACCGTCAGCCACAGCACCCTTACACTCTGCAGACCACATTAACAACACTCAATGCAAACTGCTGCAAGTTTAGGCTTGATTTAGACAGCCAAGAGCAATTTCCCAAACCGCACTGTTTGATCCAGCGCCGTTTGTCCAGTTGTATTCCCTCACATTGTTTAGTCCAGTTTCAGCAGACTGGACTTGAGCTGAATCTAGTCCTCACAGTCAAGCGAGTTTTCATTTGTGGTGTTTGTGATATGGGCTGTATGACATGTACATATATTAGACCGAGCAGCTGTACCCTGGTAATTGACTGAAGGGCTCTCTCTCTCCTCTCATAGCGCTGCTGACTGAGCTAAAAGGCTTTAGTGGCTAATGTCAGTGAGTGGTGAGTCTTAATCCTGTTGAGAGCGCAGCCGAGGGTGAAATCCTTCTTTGATTATTGCTTGCTATCGTTGCCTCTTTCCAGAAAACAATTTCTCCGCAGACTCAACCGCACAGGCAGGGAATCACCGGCAAGGTTTCCCACCCAGGGCACAATATGTTCTCTACTGCACCTCTGGAGATGTAAGGAACATGGGATTGATGGTTGCAGATGTTTAATGACTGCTGTGTAAAACAGATATCCTCAAATAAAGCTAGAAAATGTTGACCCGCATTGCTTTATTATCTTTCTGTACATTATCCAGAAAATTCACGAGTACTGTAAACTGAAGGGAAAAAAATCAAAGTTGTGAATAATATAAAGATGATTTTGAGGGTTCAAATGGTAGCAGCAGGTGCTAATGTGTGTGTGTGTGTGTGTGTGTGTCTCTGACAGTATCTGTGGCATGCTGTCATTTACCACAGACAAACATTCTGACTCATCCCTCGGTATAAATATACATTTTCATAATCTGCGAGTCAGATAAAGGTAAACATATTTGGGTAGCTGTTCATGATAGAGGATTTGTATTATTTCCTAATATCAGGAATGGATCGAAAAAATGTAAAAAAGAAGAAAAATTGCAGGGACTTGGTTCTATCAGTCGGTTATTGATTGGATGTTTGCGGATATAAATGTGATTTTTGTAGTCAATTGTAAGAAAGGGGTGTTGTTAAAGTAGACGATATGATTGTAGAAGTTTGGCAAACATCACTAGAAAGAGTTATGTCATTTCATCGGAAGATTGAGTGACATTTTGATTAAAAAAATTATGGACTCAAAAAAAGAAAGAAAAAAATGCATGTATGGATGAATTGGTCACAGCAAGATTATTTGATTAAAATAGGTTGAATTTCCTTTTCACTCCGACTTTACATCAGCATGCAATGTTGTACTTTTAATCAGGCACTGAATAGAATAACCCCCAAAATTGTTTTAGCCCATAGAATCATTTAGGGGTCCAAGGAGGATGTGATTTTCCAAAGGAATAGAATTTTGCACGATTCCCGAATATTCCTTTCAGTGAGCTCTTTTGTGCAGCTGCTCTTACACACACACACACACACACACACACACACACACACACACACACACACACACACACACACACACCAGCTGGGCCTTTCCTCCCTTTCAATCTTATCTTTAACTGACTCTCAGCATCTTTTTTCTTCACTCATGGTTTCGTTTTTCTCCATCTCTTTCTCCTTCTCAATTGCTACTGAAAGAGGATCAATATTTCAAGAGAGCAAATACAATGTGAATCTTCTCTCACATCATCTCTTTGAAGCATCTGTTTTATACTCACTTTCTCTCTCATAAAACTTAATCTCATGTCATACTTGTTATAGAAGCGTTCTTATGTGTTAAAGAAATCACTTATTAATGGGCCAAGCATAATTTCTGGGAACACATTGTGTCTTTTGTATGTAAGTGTTTTGTTTTGCTATTGTCGCTGCACTAATATAATGTTTATTTGTTTTATTTTCAGGGATTGTTTTTATACTGGGGAGAACAGCAAAGACCAAATCCTGATTTAAAAACTTCTTACCAAAGCTTTCTTTTTTGTCCATTGTTTTTATTTTCTTGTTGTATTATTTATTTTTCAGCACTTTTCCTTTATGTTTGTGGTTGTTAATCCCACAGCTGTGTGTGATTGCACACAATGGCATAATCCTATAATCTACAGATCGATCATTCCTCTTGTCTGATCTGCCAGCAAACACATTCGAGGGACTGAGAATAAGTCAGAATGCACACTAGTCACCATTCACCTCCTTTTACATATGAAGCACTATATATTTAATTCCATGTGTAGCATTATTCATAACCTGAATTTACATTCTAAACTGCTGACAGCATCAGCTTCAGTGCTTACGTTTCATTCCCATTGCATGTGCTTTTAACGCTTTGCTACTGTTGGTTTATCCGAGATGCCACTGTGATTGTAGCACAGCACGAGGTCCCATGGGTAAAAAGTGTGAATGAGGGAGAGAGGCCTGCTGGACATGATGGTTTAAAGGGTGAAGGAGCATGCGAAAGAGAGACTGCCTCCGAGTGGAGTGCTGCTGGTTAATGAAGGGTGAAGGAGAAAAAGATAGACAACAGAAAGAAAGAACAAGTGCTGCGCCGGCTATAAAAGTGTAATCGCACTTTTTTTTTTTACCTCTCCACCATAGCAACAGAATTCCCCCCACAAACCTGATGACTGTATCACTCCCTGCGCATGAAATATTGATAAGTTCACCTGTGAGAGAGTCTCCTGTAATGCTGAGATGTTATTTCACTTTACAGTTTTAAACTGGCCTAGTGAGCTTAGTTCTTTAGTCTCAAAATCTGTTTTCTTTTTGTTTCAGGTGCTTTTGTCTGGACTGATTGGAGTGGTGTCATGGAAAAGGCCCCTTTCTTTGGTGGTAAGAAATGACCTATAGTTATACTAATAGGCATGTGGTGTTTTAGTGTGTGTGTGCATGTGTGAGAGTTTAAGATAACTAATAACAGGGTTGAACAACTTGAATTTGACCTTTTGAAAGTCCTGGAAAACCCATGAAAACAGCCATATTTATGAAAAGGTACTTGAAAAGTGATTGAATTATTGAAAGATAATATATGTGAAATTTGTATTTAATTTTATAGATGAAACAATCTTTTCACGCAAAAGTGAAAAGCAGCACTGCAGCTCATCTGATATAGATATAGAGCCATTTTGCATGGCTATGAGTGTAATATTGCTCATCCAAGTATATAATACAGCTTTCATTCTTCAGGTCAATCATATATTCATGTGGGGAAAATCAGTTTGAAAGCGATATCTTTGTCATAGTATCATTTCAATGGTTAAAGTTACCACAGTCATTGCATGTGCTGCACATTATTTGTACCATTTTGTTTTATTAGTTTATTTTCATTTATCTATTTAACTTTTTTTTTTTTTTAAGATAATATATTGTTTGATAAGTGAGATCTCTGATTGTAGTCCTTGAAAACCAAAAAAGTAATGCTTAAAGTCCTTAAAAGTCATTTTATAGTATCTGTACAAGATACAAGATCTGTAATAACCGTCATAAACATTAAGAGGGACACGTTCCCTCAATATTCTTTTGTTGCTGGACCGATATCGGATTTTTAGTGGTACATTCTATCAATGCACAATATTAAAATTCGAATCATTTTGTTTAAATTCATGAAATGAATTTATGAATTTATAAACTGCTAAAAAAAAAAAAAAAAAAAGTTTAAAATGAATTTTGACATCACAATTTTTTTTACAGTATGAAAAATGGATATTCATTTTGAGATTTGCTAACGATTACATTTAACAGTGTTATTAAATTATTAGTATTTTAAAGATGAACCTGAAAGTGAGCATTAGATGGCAGTCTAATAAATAGGGGAAATTAACATGTCAATCATCGTCCATTAACCATTTCAGTCGAATCTGACTCTTGGTGATTCTGTGGGCCAAATCTCCCCATGCACGAGAGACTGTCCATGAATTTTCTTGGCGATGATTATTTTTCGGGGTAAGTCAATGGGGAGTGTCTTTCACAAACCCTCCCCATTACATGGCTTGGGACACACACATACGCATTCACATCCACGGACAATTTTTAGCACCTCCGGTTCACCTATACTGCATGTTTTTTGGATTGTGGGGGAGAAACAAGAAACTGGAGCACCCGGAGGAAACTCGCGAAGGACTCGATCCAGGGACCGCCTTCCTGTAAGGCGACAGTGCTACCCACTGAGCCACTGTGCTGCCCAGTGCTATTAAATACTAGCTGATAAAAATGTAAAATCTCTAAAATGGGACAAAAATGTCAAAAAATTTACACGGGATGCACAATATAAGTTATTCTATTTAAAAATAAAAAAAAACAGTCATGAATACATGGTTACATCTTTGATTTTTGGATCCATAAACCGTTTTTATGTTATATTTTATTCTCGAAGCCATAGTCATTAGTGATTTGTTTTTTCCATTCATAATATACTGTTAACAGTATGTGGCATGCACATGTATGTTTCACTTACAAAGGGTAATTTTTTCGTCTTTGCCCTCTGCTCTGTCTGAATTTTGCAGTAGATTTGTAGAGTTGTGTGATGCTAAGGCATTATCACTGTGAGCACTATCAGGAGGGAGCTGGAGGGCTTCTGATTGCATGTCATGTAGTGCTCTATAGACAGTGTGAATGTCTGAGCTGAGCATGCACAGATCCAGCCTGGTAGTCAGTGAAATGGGAATGGGATGTAAAGTGTATGCATTGGGTTTCGCTCTGTTCAGCCAGCCGTTCTGCTCATGCATAATTGCAGAAAGGATTGGGCAGGCTGGCTGAATTTTTCATGCCTCTAGTTCTGTGGGATCGGCTGGCTCCGGAGGGAGCATTAACGGAGAATATACAAGTTTACAGATTGCAAAATGGGTGGGATGTTGTTAAATCCATACCCTGACACAAAATCACACACGTAAGACAAATGCATACACACACGGACAATTGCTCTCAGCTATTCATGCAATGGCAGCCACAGCTCTGTACATTAAAGGGATAGCTCACCCAAAAATAATCATTCTATCATCATTTACTCAGACTTGTGTAATTCCAAATGATTTTCTGTCTTACAAGTTTGTCATTGTACTGTTTTGTTGTTGTTTTTCATTAAGAATAATAATGAACCCACCATTCAAGCAGTTGCCACCCCCAAATTACTGCTAATTCGAAAGCAAAGTTAAAATGCGCACGGCTGCACAGGCATTCATGAGCGATTTGAAAGCGAGGTGGAAAAGAGGGAAAAAGTCTGCCCCCCTCCCCCAGTGGTCTATCAGTACTCTATCAGTATCACCAGTGTTGTCGCGCGTTGATTAACCAGTGGCGAAATTTCCTTACCGTCACATCCCTAGTCTCCATTCACTGGAAAAGAGCTGCATGAACAATTTACTATACGTCTCATTTTACTTCCAGAAAAGAAAAAGTCTTGTGTTGGGATGACGTTTTTTAGTTACTTGAACTATCCCTTTAAAGGTGAAGTATGTAAGATGTTTTTATGTAAAAATACATTCTCTTATTCCAGTTTATTGTTCATTCACCACTGCCATTCATGGGTTTATCTCCCCCAAATGTGTAAAGATTGAGCCTCCCAAGCACCATCAAAACACTGAGAGTGGTCCACTCAGATCAGTTAACCTCTCTCCAGCTAAACCAATAGGGAGAGCTTGGTTGATGTGTTACATGGAAAAATAAATCCAGCTTCCGTTACAGAAGTGCAAGCCAAAACTCACTGGATGCTTAAAAACCATATACTGTAGCATCATCATGCATCCGTTCCGAAAAACAAATGTACCAGTTTATAACGTTTTCTTTGATGTGTCTAGTGTAGACAGCCTCATGTTAAAAAATGTGTTAGGTGCAGATAAGTTGGATGGGTTTATTATAAGACGGACGCTCACGTTCGCTCTATATGGAGTGTTAGCCTAATCAGTTGTGGACTCATTATACATCGCAACAAAGATTACAGTATTCCTAATATGTTGGACCTTTTATTGAAAGTGGCATATTTTTAAGTGTTTAGACATACCTTCACAAGAGCTGTGTTTGTGATGTTCGAGTTGCGGGAGGCACAACGCGTGAAAGGGGCGTGTGCAAGTAAAAAAAAAAAAAAGCTTTATTTTTGTAATTCTGCTAGATGCCAGTAGTGTCACAGAAACGACACACTGTGCTTAACCTTTAACCAATCTTTGCACATCAATTTTTCACCATATTATCAGTACTGCCAGCACTGTTCTGATTCAGAATAAACACGCTTGTCTGCTCATTGTATCACTGAAGTGTTTACAAAGTGTTGTAGCAACATAAATGTGATGTATTATTATTTCAAACCATTTGAGATTTGGCAAAAAAAAGTCTTGAGCTGAAAATATAGCAGTATTTCTCCTGTTTTGATGTGCCATGGTTTGCCGTTTTCCCAACTTTTTCTAAGCCTGGTGATTGTACCCTTTATATTTTAGTTTATTTGAACAACATTTTGTATTATGTGTATTATAATGTCATATTTCTCCTCATCTCTGGACTATCACTCTGGGGAGATCCATCTCATCTCATTAGATGTTTGTCTTTCTCTCTCGCTGTCTGTCTCTCACTCTATCAGTCTCTTTTTCTCTCTTTCTCTGTACAAGCCCCTTTTTGTGTCTCTCCCTCAGATGTAGAACACAACTCTAGATCAAAGAATGATTTACAGCATGAGATGTCCATCTGTGGGATTCAGGTAAACACACCATTATATGGCCTAGATGAAGTACTGTAATTTAGCGGCAGACCACAGATTTCATCAGTATGAGGGAATGGACACTTCAGTAGTTTATTGTTTATCTCCACATATTATTTTCTGATACACACTGTGCACATGCATGGAATTCTTTGGGAATTGTTCTTAAATTCCATTTTTTACTTAAAAAACGCCTGGGTGTTTAACTAAATTGCATTTGCTCTTTATGCTCCTGAACACTTTCCACACATACTGTATGCTGTTTTGCAGTCCAGGAAATGTAGAAGTGGTATGATTGACAGGTTTTGTAAGGGGTTCAAGACTGGCTGGCATCCTGAGGAATCCCTCCCAGCTGTAGTCTATTACAGCAATGAAAGCAAAGAAGAGTGCAGGCCTGACAATAGTGCCATCCGGAGTGTTTTCTTTTGACGTCAAGGACTGTCATTGAACTTGCCCCTGTAGGATCTCAAGGGATCACCGATCAGCCGCTGAATTCCACAGTCTTTCCTTGCGGGGCAAGTGTCTCCATTCACATGGGCCAGCGATGATGATTGAGTTATCAATAGGACTCTGTCCATTCAGTCCCATAACAACTGGGTAGCGTGCCACAGTTGAACGCTGTCAAGTTAGAGAAAGATTGATGAGGCTCTCCTTGCAGAGGGGGGAATAAATCAGCTTTTAAAGGTGTTTGACAGAGGGAGGGAGAAGCTGAGTAGCCACATTAATTTTTTGCAGAAATGAAAACGGCACAATATCCACATTGACTGAGGTTTAATAAACACTCTTGTCTTCGAGGCAGCATGGTGTGGCAGGACAACAGCTAGTCAGAAAAGATGACCTTGATAGAAAAACAGGATGAATGAACTTGAAAGGACATTGATTGACATCATCCTCATGTATGCAGCCCTACAAGACTCTTTTGATATTGACAAGTCTGCTCTCTGAGAGAGTATTTATAATATAGTGGCATTAAACCACTCTTTTCTGAAAAGTAAACAGCTAAATTGACATAAATAGCAATGAAAACAGCAAAGCAGCTGTTTAATGGATCTATGACTTTGCACAGATGTGTGAAAATGAACGTGGGTCCCAATTCATGAATTATTAAAGCTTGTTTGTGTCCTTTTTGTCTGAATTGATTTAGATTGATTTTGTGTGTTTGGAGGGTAAGAATGACACACTAGTGGGACTGAAGGCATGTAGAGAGGCCCAGCTCTGCTCATCAATTATTAGTTTTCATTAGGGGTGTAAATATGTGCTTTTTTCCCCCTTAAATGTCTTGTGAATTGTGAAATTTGTTCACAATTAGATTTGAATAGATTATTTTGGTATGGTTCATTTTCCAAGGTATGCTAAACACACCAAAGTAATGTATATGGGCAATTTACATCATTTTAATGTGTCTATGCCAGAAATATGTGTATTTAATGTGTTTAAAACTGGGAAGAAAATACTTATTATATTATTATTATTATTATTATTATAGTCATTGTTGTCTGTGCATTTTTAGTTCATTTTCATTGTCAGATTGGTGTATCACAGTACTTTGATCCATTTTACACCTAGTTTTTATTGTAAATGTCAGTTAGGTACATTTGTTTTGTTGTTGTTGTCATTTCTAGGGATGCATACATATCAGTATCATGATGGATATTGGCCTATATTAGAGATTTATTTTATAAATATTGGACATATTTTGGTCAAAATTGCCAGTCTGGGATAAGAAGCATGAAAACGCAAATATGCTTTAGAGATTTCAAAACATGAATTTCATCCTAATTGCGGGAAGTTATAAATCTAATCTCACTCTGGTGCAGTGCAGTATAGACTAGTTTATTAAAATCAACCATGGACAATCATGTAAGCCCAGTAACAGTATGTATAATATGAGGTCAGTGTGTTACGTTTTGGTTGAAGCAGAGGAGGAAGCAGGATCCAAGTGAAGTAGTCTTTTATTAAAAAAACTCAAAACTTCACATATACAAATGCAAACTCAGGACTGAGACTTGGGAACAGAACAACCACCATGGTGCAACAATAAGAACTGACCAAGACTGAACTAAACACAGGGCTTAAAAACAGACAGACAAGCTAAACAAGATAACAAGGGGGTGTGGCTAATAAGAAACACTTGGGGAGACTAATCAACATAACGCATAGCTGCCAACTTTTGAGTTTTGCTTGGAGTGAGATTTATGAGATTTATTGTGATTGTCAAAACATTTTAGTAACTAAACTGAATTTTATTAGGTTTAGCGACAACATGTTACAATGTTTACATGGTTCAATTTCTGGTAAGCTACGCTTTTTTATTATTTCAATTCAATTCAGTTATTGTGATTTGATTTAATATTGACTCATTTGGATAAATATTAGGTAGGCTACACAAGATAGGCATTCATTTTTCTCAAGAAAAAAACAACTCACCTAATGCTGTAAACATACAGAGAGCCCTATCAGCTGGCAGTATTATTTAAGGTTAAAAAATAACACAAATTAAATATAATGCGGTTTTTTTATTATAATAACAACTTTATTTAATGATATAAGTAAAAATATAATAAATATGCAATATAGTACACATATTTAGCCAAATACACTCTATAGCTCTTTTTTTCTAGGCAACTAACGTGCTATAGCCTATATTATGGTCATTAAATGGCTTTCCTGAGGTAAATGTTATGTGACATGATTGTTCTCCAGCTGTTTTATTGACACCTTTGTTTGATTGATTGGTCGATATTATGTATGAGGAATATACATTTCGGTAAGTTGTACTGTATCTTTCAACAGTGTTCATTCGTGTTTAAAGTTATTTACTATCAGCTAGAGATGATCGGTTCACGTGCCGCTAGGGATCTGTCGCGTCACATTTACAAGCGCCAAAACGGTATTTATTGTCTGAATTTCGTAATAAAAGTGACAGAATCTGAGAGCTGAGATTTTTTTAATATCATAAGTAACCTGCTCTGTCTAGTCTGTCGGTCTCCGTGTCCTCTTTGCTTCGCGATTTTTCTGTGCGTGAGAAAATGGATGTGTGGCGTGAGCGCGTGTGAAGAGTGTCAATTGCGTGAGTCTCACGGTGAATGCGTGAGAGTTGGCAGCTATGTAACGGGACAAGACAGGGGAACACAGACATGAATCATGACACAGTGATATTGAATGCATGTATATTATATACTTACTGCTTGGAGGAACATGCATGTTGTAAAAATACTTTTTATTGCTTTTTCCCCATGTTCGTCTCTGCTTTTGCATTCATTAACCTTTCCGCTGACAGATTCCAGCCGTATACATGCATCTCTCTGAGTACCATGTGATTAATCTGACGCCTATGGGCCGCTCTGAGACTGCAATGATATTACATTCAGAACAGACTCAATCGCTTTCAACTCCTCATGAACCTCATGATATTTACCCTGCACCACTCATATGCTGTACTCCTAAACATTCCTTTAATATTTCCCAGAAACTTTCTCAAGGGCATGTGTAGAGTTTTAGCTGCCTCCCTCCTGTTGGTCCAGTTGTCTAAGGTTGAAAATTGTTTGCGTTTTCTGACTGTTAATCTGGGTTGCTGTCTTTTGTTTGGAGAATATTACCTGAGAGTGTGAGATTTGGAAATTTCATAACCTCTTTGATATTTCAGTCTTATATTGTTTCAAATGTTTTGAGAACTGAACCTGAGGTTCTGGATTAATATTTTATGGTGTTTGGGGTTGTTGTAAGGATGAGTCTTATGGAGCGCTGCCAGAGAGTGTGTGTTTTGTTTGTGTATGTCCCAGGAGTGGTGTGTTTCCTGGTAGAGTGAGTTTTCCGAGCTACGGTTTTTCTGGCTTCCCCTCACTCTCTCTGTCTGTTATTGAATTGCTTCAAGTTCAGGATTGTGTCATCCTGCAGGAGGTGAATGAGTGACTCAGAGTATCCTATTATTGCCTGTGTACGAAGGTATTTTTCACATTTTTGTAGGCAGCACAACCCTCAAAATGTATGCTTTTCAAAAAATCTTTTTTAATTTTTTTTTTATCTAATTTGCATTACCAAATAATTATTTAATGCTTACCCAGGCTGCATTTATTTGATCAAAAAAAATGTAAAGACTAATATTGTGAAAATAATCTTAATTTAAAATAACTGTTTTAATATATTTTTAAATGTACCGGTCATTTATTCTTGTGATGGCAAAACTGAATTTTCTGCAGCAGTTTTCAGTGTCACATGATCCTTCAGAAATCATTCTAATATGTTGATTTGCTTCTCAAGAAACATTTCTTATTAATAACAATGTTGAAAACTGTTGTTCTGCTTAATATTTTAGTGAAAACCATGATACATTTGTTTCAGGATTCTTTGATGAATAGAAAGTTCAAAAGAAAAGCATTTATTTGAGAGAAATCTTTGGTAAAATTACTGTCAATTTTGATAAATTGAATGTGTCTGTTGAATCAAATAATTCATTTCTTTAAAAAAATTATATTATGTTTATTAGTTTAAGCAAAGTAGCCTATATATTATTTAAATAACTTGAACAGCTAATTAAATAAAAATCATGCTTGAAATGGATTACAAAACTTCTGAATGTTACTATATTGATATAGATGTGTTTTAGTTTATTTTAAGGTTTTTCTACAAAACGCCTGTCAAGGGACTGGTGAGGCTCTTGCAGCCTCTTGCAACTACAGGAAAAAGTATATTTAATAAAATAAAAAAAGAGTTCTAGTTGCTGACAGTACTGGATAGTTCACCCAAAAATGTAAATTTGCTGTCGATTTACTCACCCTCAGAACATTCAAGATGCAGGTGTCTTTTTTCTTCTTCAGTAGAACAGAACCGTTGTCTTTGGTGACTCATTTAATGCAAGTCAGTGGCTACCTACTGTCACTTTGGAGTAAAACATATTTATAGGCGAAACATCATGACGATACATTGAGGTCTTGTGAAGCGAAACTATTGGTCTGTGCAAGAAACTGAACATTATTTATAACATTATTGCCTGTAATCCACAGCCTCGGAAAACAGTCCTGAGCATTCTCATGGCAATCTGGAGCGTGAACTTCCTGTCGCATAATGACGTATGCGCGGGAGCAAACTCACACGTGAGCTGACGCTGTGTTTGTTTACAGCAGAGAGGGAGGACGCCTGTGTTTTGTTAATCAAAGTGGTACTTGCTTGTGATTATCCTGGATGCCACAACCTATAAAAAAAAGTAAGATTATGTTCGCTTGTGTGATCTCAATCAGGAAGATTGACTTTCCACAATTTCCCCAATGTTTGAGCTCCTCTGCATACGTCATTATGCGACAAGAAGCTCGCGCTCCAGATTGCCGTGATCAACGGTTTCAGCTAAAAATCTTCTTTTCTGAAGAAGAAAAGACACCCACATCTTGGATGGCCTGAGGGTAAATTAACAGAAAATTTTAATTTTGGGTAAACTATCCATTTAAGTTTGCACTCAAAGAGATAAAAACATAGAGTGAACATTGATAACTAGGTGGTTTTTGGTTGTTCTGATGATTGATGGTGGTACATAATGATAACGCCAAGCCTTTTTTTCTACCCAGCCCTTCAGATTCACTGTTTTACATTGTGTGTCTCTATTAGCTTTGTTAGTACTGTTCTGCAGTCTAATCAGTGATGTTTTATCACAGTTTTGGGCTGGAATCCCATTTGATGGAAAGCAGTGCTGGAATCTACAGAACTCCCATGTTTCCTGTTCTTTATTTATTCCTCTTTTCCAAGAATGAAGTGCCTCTCTCTTTCCACCCGATTAACACAAGTGCAACACCTGAATGTGAGAGTGTCAAGATAAACAATTTAGTCGTTTCTCTTTTTCTGCATCAGAGGGAGCATTTGAATATCACTGTGTGCCCAGTCCCGATTTGTCCTCGTCTCCAAGGCAACCCTGCGGCAGGAAGTCAAGAGCATTCATAATGTAGAGTCCAGCTGGAGGCAAGAGCTTACGGGGCTTTAGCATCTCTTCGCCTCTCTGTCGGTCAAGCTGGCTGATGGGATTCAAAAGCGGCTGAAAATGCCTCAAAATTGTGATCTTGAGATAAATGCTCAGAGCATCGTCTATCGCGGTAGCGTGTGAAGCTTTGTCAGGGTTGGTTTAGCACAGAAGCACCTCAGGGGGCTTTTGAGAAGCAGTGACCAGTAGAAGGACAGGGGATAACATGGAGAGGTGAGGAGGGTGTGATTACCAGGCCAAATGGAGGATGTGACCTAAGTCTCCATTAATGCTGCTGTTAGAATGATGACAATTTGTTGAGATTCCCTTATCGCACTAAGGCAGCAGTGTGAACATACAAACATTTACCATGGCTTTCTGTTGTATTGATGTATTTTGGCAAGAAATGACGCTTTAAAAAATACCATATTTTTATTTAATGAAACTAAAGATTAAAGATAAACATACTTATCAACCAAAATATTTGATTCATTTTTTTTTTTTTGTTTATCCCTATCATTTCTAAAAATCAAAGCACAGTATTTTTTTAATTATTCAAAATTTGATGAATTGATTTTTATTTAATTTATTTTTTATCACATTTTTGCGCCTTTTTGTTTATTTGTTTGTTAATTCATTTTATTTAGTTATTTGTTTTTATGTGGTTCTGAAGCCAAATAAATGATATTTAATATTTAGAAATAAGGTGCCATAATTGGTTGCTATGTACTGTATATTATTGCAATGATACATTTTCATATTTGGGACTTTTATTCAATACCTATATTGTATTTGGGGCTCCAGATGCTCGTCATTAACTTAAAACTGAGTTACTCAACCTCAAAAGCATCTGTTCCTTTTTTTTTTTTTTTTTTTGCCTATATTGGGGGATTTGTTTAATTTGTAGTATCTGTAATAGCAACATTTGAATTATTTATTCACTTCAGCATTTTGCAGAATTGTTGTCATTGTCATCTCTTAATAGATAAAGTACGGCGGATGAGGCATTATGTTTTTCCTGAATAATTTAAGACATCTGACTCGCAGTGGGGTCCAAATTTTGATCATTTAACAGTCAATTACCCCGGATCTTCCCACTCTGTATGCGTAAAATGCACATCGCTGGCATTATGCTCTACTTACAGCTCAGGCTTTCCCTGTCTTTTACAGCCGTCAGCTGTCTTCCTGTCTCAATAACGTGTGGTTTCCGGGAGCCCTGACACTGGCCTTAAATGCCTATTTTAATCAGCTAATTACTAGTAAAATGAGGTAATTAGCAGTTTGAGCCAGCAGTCCAGATGCCAGTCACAGAGGCTTCTCTTTCCCCCAGCTGCCATGGCTGCAGGAAGACCCTCGGTCATGGGGGGAGGAGTTTAAGTGGAAGATTGGCAGGTGAATAGTGCTGGGTGTTTCCTGTTGGAATTAAAGTGAAATTTGTGTTTTATTGTTCTCATTAGATTTATTGTGTCATAACTCCAGGGTTGTTGGCTCGCTGTGCGAGTGGGTAGTGTATTAGACCTGTCTCTGTATGGCAGCACAGTAGGGTGGCCTTGTTCTGCAGTCAAGCAGAGTGTCAGTAAGCTAAGCTGCATTCATTAGCTCTTGTTTGGTTTAGCTCCCAGAGAAAACCGGAAACATCAGGCCTGGCTTTGGACTTTAGACCACTTGGCTATTAAATAAATCGAATATGCTTATTAAATGCCTGAAAATTGATTCCTTTCAAGAGACGGATGAAATTGCACTAGCATTGATTTAATTATTGTTCTTTGTGTTTTTTTTCTGAAGGTGGAGGGTTACATCTGGTGTTGTCTTTCAGTGAGAGAACAAAGCCTGGATGGATTTTATTTTCATCAACAAATAACATTGTCACTGAGGCATGTGTGTCTGATTGCCTAGAGAGAATAGCAGTGATGGCTGTAGTAAACGAGTGTGTCAGCTGTATTTACGGTACAGCGGTGTAACCTCAGTTCTCCTCTCTGGTTCTAGTGTCTCAGGAGAGCCCCAGACCAGATGGGACTCACCGCAGTCATGAATCTTCCAACCACAGAATCTTACTTAACATTCATTATGTTCACAATCCGTTTTAATGCTCTACTACAGCAAACACCTGCACGCATAAATGTGCTAAAATCAGTTTTTTGTTATAATTTTTTTTACATTTTCCAACTTTGCCCTTTTGCTAATCACACCGTTGGTTCAAAACTCAGCGGCGCAAACAAACCCAGATGCACAAAATGATTCACTGGCAGAGTGTGTTTTTGAAAAAAATATTTATTTATATATTTATCCATGAAGTCCATTTTATTTGTACATATCTTTTCACAATAAACATTGTTTCTAAGCAGCTTTACAGAAAATCATGATGTTAATGTTTATTATATCTTAATGCCTTATTGTCGCATTTAGCAGATTAGAGCTGGTCTATAGACCTTATGCGGCGGAGAAACAAGCATACAGCCGTCTTTAGAATTTTGTGTTTGAAATATACAAAGCTATTGCAAAAACAGAAGTTCAATGGCATCGCTGTTAAAGAGTAGGCTAATAGCTGGTGAAGTGGATGTACTAATTGTAGAGAATATTTTAATGTTTGAAGCAGATGTCTTAACAAATGCCAGTAGACCAGAACGTTTTTAAAACTAGCGTTGATTTATAAATCCGTAAGATCTTACCTTCATGCTGTGGAAATATAATCCGGAAAACAGAACACAATGATGAGTGCTGTGCTGAAAAGGGGCGGGGCTACATAAGGTATAGTTTACAATTTGCGATGATACAAGCAATCCAGCAGTTGAGATTTGCTATATAGTATGTATCGCCAATTTTATACATAGAGCGATGCGATAATATAGTTTACGTTTTGCGACGATATAAACAATCAAGATTGGCTGTATAGTATGTACTGCTTTACGTGAAAGTACTGTATGTATGCTGGCAAAGTTGGATGTACTGTATATCTAACTTTAATATGTCGGAGGTGATAACATACATTTTTGTGATATGAACAATCAAGCAGTTGAGATTTGCTAAATACCATATATCGCTTTATGCAGGGGATTGTACTGTATATATTTATTTATTTATTTACAGAGCCTAGGACTTTCACTGAGACTGATTTCACAGATGGTATTTACGCTTGGTCACTTCCTGCATTTTGATGGAATGATTTGGTATCCAATTAAGTTTGAACATTCTGTTTGCACTAAATTTACATATATTTGTGTCTAAAGTGGGTTTCAATTGATTGCAGGCTCACAATTTACATGATCTAGTTTGGAAGGAGTAAAGGTCCGTTCACACCTCAAACGCTAACATAAAGATAAGTAACAACATTAACGAAATAAATTATAAATATATTAGTGTCCACATTAGCTTATGATGTTCTGTTTATTATAAGCATGCTGATCTTATGTTGTCTGCCACTTTAAATATTCAAGCTCTTTAAAGTTAGATGGATCAGCTGAAAAAAAAAAAATTTCCTGAAAATGATTCCTATGATATTGTACCTCCATATCATTATAGTCGTGGTGTTGATTTTTCTCACAGAATTAGAACAATTATTAAAGTTTTATATTTAGTTATTGAACTCCGTGTGAATGGACCTTAAAGTTTAAATATGTGGACTGAATAAACAGATACACACTTGGCCGAGTGTCATAAATTTATATCGAGTCATATTCTTAGGAGCTCTCATTGTTAGATTTTGGTTTTCTTTTTTTAACTTGTTTTCAAAAACTATTCAGATGGTAATTTCTTGCTCCTGAGGTGGTTTGAGTGATTTTGAATGTGTTTTAAATGGCATTTACACTGGTCTTTTCTTTTCCATAGTCACCCAATCAGTAAAAATGCATCAATACCTTCTTTGGATGCCATTTTTGTTATCTGTCAAGCAGAGTCATAAAACCTATCCTACTCTGTAGACAACTCCAACTTTCCATCTGGAGAGTTTTTGAAAATTTGTTAAAAGAAAGACAACTAAAAGCTAACAAACTAAAAGGTTAAAGGTTAAAGGTTATATTTTAGTATACTTTGTCTTATGGAGATTGATCTTCAGCTTGAAGCACCTGGAAAGACACTGCCGGATATGTGCGTGTTCTCCGCAGCTTTCTGCTCCTTACTGAAAATGAATGTTTGGATTTCTAGGGCAGCTTCGAAACCTCAATCACAGCTCGACTGTGACAAAGTTTGACATGCGTGTCACAGCCTCATTCTGGCTCTTTCCTTTTCTTCTTTTTCCCTGTCTCTCTCACGCTCCACCTCAACACGTCACTCCTTTCACTCCTTCACAAACAAACTGGCACAAAGCCCTCTCATCTGCATCTGATTACAATGCACACAGCACCCCGGTAAACGTTTCTGACATGACATGACAAGACAAGTTATTTGTGCCTCTGTGTTCATGCACACTTGAGTGTTTTTGTGTGCATGTACATATGCCTCTGAATTAACGTAAATGCATCTAGTCTAAGTGTGAATGCATTTGTGATGTAAACAACACATAACAATAAAAGAAACGGTGGCTGTACAGATATTTACAACAGGGCTCAGGTGTCTCTCAGGTTGGCTTGTTTGGATTTGTACTGTCAGATGTCTTTATTGTCAAATCTCTCTCTCACTCGCTCCATGTGACAGCAGCTAGCAGACACTCATAACTGTTAACAAACACAGCAGACTCCTTTTGGATAATTACCCAAACACCCACACACTGTGTTACAGCTCATCCCATGCCTTCTGGGAATACTGTCTCGTTTATGCTTATTTCCTCCGCATCCTGGAATCCCTCTTCAAATTAGGATTTTTATAAATGAGAATAACAGATGATGGTTTGCTTATGTTGTTAAAAACTCCACTTATCTGCTTCTCTCTTCTTATTTATTCATAGTTGGTTTGTGAATTCTAAATCAGTGTAGGTTTGTTATCCATTCTCTAGGGTAATGATTTGTTTGTGAATAGTGAAGTAATGAATCTTTATTTGTTAGTGAGAGGAGCTTCATTCATCTTTTTGTTCTTCTGAACGAGAGCAGATAACAGAGGTTTTTTATTTATATATTTTACTCTCCTCTCTCTCCGGTCCACCTCGTGTGGAATGATGTGATCTTCATGCAGCAGGTGGCCCTTCCACACTGTGCTTTGACACTTGTCACGAATGGAGTAGCACGCTGACAGCGGGGTGTTTGTAAGTCGTCCACTTGCATGAAGGTTTTTCTGTACCCATGCTGCTACCGGAGTCATGTGCCCCAGAGAGAGAGAAAAAAGAAAGAGGTCCAGGACAGGCTTGTGGCATCATTTTTCAATTGCTTTATTCTATTTTTTGACATGCAGATGTTATTAAATGCTATTACAAAGGAGCTAGTGGCACATGGTCTTGTTCTCACACCTGTATTATTATTAGCTCATTGCAACTCCATCACAGGCTTTGACAGGCCCTGCATCTCAAATGTAAAATTATATCACCAATTATTCACCCTTTTTTCATTGAATACTTTTATTCTATGAGAACGCAATGAATTCATCCTAAGTGACAGTAAAGACCTTTTACATTGTTACAAAAGATTTCTATTTCAAATAAATGCTGTTCTTTTGAACTTTCTATTCATCGAATAATCCTGAAAAAAATAACATGTTTCCACAAAATGATTAACCAGCACAACCATTATTTGAGAACCAAATCAGCATATTAGAATGATTTCTGAAGAATCATGTGAAACTAAAGACTGGAGTAATGATGCTGAAAATTCAAGTTTGACATCACAGGTTTGACATCATAATATTACAACATTATTTTAAATAGTAAAATTTCACAATATTACTGTCTTTTTTTGTCAAATAAATGCAGCCTTGGTAGTTATATTTTTGTTGCAAACAAAACATCTTGTTTGGACGTTCTAAGTTGAAGAATTGTGTTGAAATCCTTGAAAAAATGTTTTGCTATCAGAGCGAGCCTACTGTGCACACAGTCTGAGAATGTTTACAACAGCCTAATGATACTCATCATTGAATAAACGATGCATTTATGGCCTATGATCTTTTGCGATGTGCATTCTGTAAATTAAATTAGTAACATGAAACATTTAACAGAATATGTTTCTCGCTCCCACTCATTTCGACTGTATACACACACATAGATAGTGATGACACACCTATGGCACACAGCTATTTTCTGAAGTCACTGTCTTAAGTGGCAAGAAAATTAATTAGAACACTCAGAGAGAGAAATAAAAACCCTGAAGGGCTTCAGATCCTCCTCAAGTTTCCTCTCTAGAATAGAGTCCTGTTCTATTTGCTCCCTCTCACATTCAATGTAACCGCTGCAATTAGTATCTGGTCCACTCTGATTACATGCAAGGTAAATGAAGCTTTATTTCCCTGCAGCGCATTGGACCGCTTGCATCTGAAGGCCCTGATAGCAGGACGGTCTGCATATGTCACAGAGGACACAAGGTGTCCAGTGTGCCGGAGGGAGTGGGCGGTGGAGTTTTTTGCCACAGCAGGATGTTGATTATGATCTAGCTAATCTGGGCTGGGTCAGATTGATTAAGCGGAGGGAGGTGGAGGAGGTTAGCCTGGCGCTTCTGATTACAGCGGCAGTGTTAAAGCGTTATAATCATAGAGAGTCAAAGGCAAACAGTCGAGAGGACAATCAGCATTCACAATGTGATTTCTTATAGGATTAGAACCTTGCACTGCAAGACACCCGTAGGCTAGATATTGCAGCGCTGTGTTTTAAACACAACTCGTATATAACCTCTAGATTGTCCTTCTTATAAGTAACTTATTGGAGTTTTTATTTTTTAAATTTTTTGACATGAAATTTCATCACTTCTTTTTTTTTAAAACAGAGAAATTGATTAGACATTTTTATTTATCTATGAAAGAATGGCTCCCTTTACACCTGGCTTTATGTTGACATGCACGGGAGCCCATTGACATACCTGTCCATCATCATCTGATACTCACTGTTTACTGCTATATCAATCATTATGAACACCTAGAAAACCCTTTTGGTCAATATAATCAAAGCATGTTTGTCAAAATCAGATATAACCCTTTTCTTCTACACACATGCTGGGTACGAAAGGGCAGGTGGAAGAAAGTGGAGTCCTAAACAATGCATATTGAACTCACTGGCAGTCATGATGGCATGAACCAGATTGGTGTATTGATCAGGGACCTCTGAACTAAATCTGCTTTGGGGTCAGAAGGTGGGTCATAACAGTTCACTGACTCATTACATCAAGTTAGCACTGAAAAAATGAGTGAAGGAGCAGGAAAGTAGGTGAATGAGTAAGTAAAGTAAAGTGCACTGAAATGCATAGTAATCTTTAGTTGTTATCTTGAGTATTAATTTCAACAAGATAACATAAAAATGACATTTGTTGGTGAAACCTAATTTGTCAAGTTGATTTAGAGAAAATAACATTTTTGGCACTAATAAAACCAGATAATTGAGATGTTGGCACATTTTGTAGGTTACCTAAAAAAAATATATTTTTTAAATCCATAACGAAAATCCATTCTGCAACTCATTTTCTATATGAGACAAAATATTCACTGGGAAAAATTGTGCACTAAAAAAAATATTAGCCTAAAAATTGGCTTCCTTGGTAACGTTTAAATGGATTCGTTTTTTTGTCATTTTATTATAAATCATTTTCATTTTGATTTAACATCGCTGTATACTATATACCGGTAAAATAGTTTACAATTACACCAATAAAACTAAATATAAGGGTTAAATAAGGTATAAACAGATCGGTAACACTTTATAATAAGTATAGTGTAATTAAGTACTTACAAATAATTTGCAAACTATTAGTTTATAGTTGATTAATATTTTATAAACTGTAGTTATACAGTAAAGACATAATTTGCTCAATGTAAAGAGTTAGATAATGCTTTGTCAACAATTTATTAACAGTAAATAGTTCTCACTGTAGATTAGGTCATGGAAAATGATTAAAAGGTTTATTAAAGGGTTAATTCACCCCAACATTTAATTTCTGTCGTTAATTACTCACCCTCATGTTGTTCCAAATCCTTAAGACCTTCGTTCACAAATGAAGATATTTTTTATGAAATCCGAGAGCTTTCTGAACCAGCCATAGGCAGCAATGTCAGTGCAACTTTCAAGGCACAGAAAGGTAAAGACATCATTAAAATAGTCCATGTAAATACAGTGGTTCAACCTGTGTTTCAAAAATGAATGAAGGTCTTACGAGTTTGGAACGAAATTAGGGTGAGTAATTAATGGCAGAAATTTCATTTTTGGGTGAACTAACCCTTTAATTAATGTAATTTTCCATGACCTAATCTAAAGTGAGAATTATTTACAGTTAATACGTTGTTAACAAAGCATTATCTAACTCTTTACATATGAGCTAATTAAACTATAACACTTTGTTAATTACAGTGACAATGAAGGAAGAACTCACTATTTGTATGTAGTATATTAATGTTTTAACTACAGTTTATAAATTAACTATTTCAAATGATTTGTAAATTCTTTATTACACTATATTTATTATAAAGTGATACTAATAGATCTTTAAGGTAAGAATTGTAGGTTGCCACTTCCTACCAGTGTAGACTGGGACCTATCTATACATCATCATTTGATTGTGAATTTGATTTTATAGTTTAATGTGAATTTATTTATTTTTCTACATAATGCTGCCTTGGATTTGTCAATAGACACGAAAAGTAATTTTAGAGGCTCAGAAAGTTTGTTTATTGAAAGATTATGAAAACATTTTTATTTAGTATCACGCACAGAAAGACCAAGGACATTTGATTAAGAAAGCAAATAATGTAATTTCTGATTCTGTGTTATATATTTAATTGACTCATCCAGTAGAGTATGTCTCTGAAATACCAGCTGTGTTATTGTTGATTACTGTTTGCAATATGAATGTTTAAACACCCTGCTGTTAATACCCGTCTGACTTCTGTTACGCATCATAAGATGGACAGGTTTCTCACATGGGTTCAGTGACGGTGAGCCATACATTACTTCAGTGCGTGAATCTCCTCAACATAAACGTTTAGCTCTGTGTTAGAGGCTCAGTATACAGTCTAAAACAGAAAAACACTCATTTCACTGCAGCTATTTTATGTCTCTGATTCAAGCTGAGTGCGGTCTCATTGATGGTGTTTATTCAATCGTAGGGTTATTTCAAATAAAGCATTATGTCTTTAAACTTTAAGTACATACTAAAATGGATTTAAAATAACTACACCCTTTAATGTCGCCCCCACACTGGCACACAACCTCTTAATCCTTAGAGACTGAGACTTATACCAAACACCTTCATGTCAATAACTGTAGTCTCCACAGTGTCTTCATGTCATGTTGAGTCATTACATACTTGGCAGATGGTACAATGCCGCTTCCACTGCTGTTTTGCCCGTTTAACGGTACATTGTCACTTGTGGATGTGCCTGTGTGTCGCTGTGTGAATGCCCTCTATAATAGGTTGCCCCCTTTCTCTCTCAGACAGAATCTCATGGGAAGAATTCTGGAACGCTTGTAATGCCGTCTGCATTATTTAGTTCAGTGCTTCACAACTGGTTTTAGCTTCAGAACCCAGATTTTACATTTGTCATCATGGAGTAAAACCATGTTTATCTTTGCTGAGAGTGAGCCTATGTTGTAATGCGATGTAGTTTGGGTCACATTGTCTTTTTCCTTGTTCATGTCCAAATTGACAGCTTCTTCCAAGTTACAGACTAATTTGCGCCAGTGTACTGTGTTTTTACTGGATGCACGTTTTCTTCCTTATACAATCCACCAGTTGAGAACAAATCGGCACCTATGTTTGAGTGTGTATATTAATTTATCTAATACAATAATTCAGGTAAATATAGCAATGTCATCCGTTAAGACTAATCAGCACAAATACTGTAATGATCTGAAAACTTGACCTCCAAACAGAGTTCAATCTCAAGCTCTGCTGCTTTTCCTTGGAAAGCCGTGCTCACACTCAAATTAGTCTCCCTGCTCATATGTTTTGTGCTCTTTCAAAGGAAGCATTATGTAGGGTTACTTAGCGTAGTCATAGAGTCTCACATTTGTTTCTGCTTATACAGTCATAGTAATGGCTCTGTTCATCAATACTGACAAAGGGGATTGTGGGAGCTTGAGTGAATGGGGAGAGCTGCTGTTTCAGAGGCATTTGGGGTATTTGAATCCACTAAATAATTCTGCCACTCTCCATCATTGTCATTAATGAGAGAGCTGTGAAAGGAGCCATTTATTATGCTTCAGAGCTCTTGTCGTATTGGTTTTGTAATGCCATAAGACCAACAAATGACTCTCCCCTTCACTCACTCACTTTTTCTCTTTCATTGCACTCTCTCTTTCTCTCAGACTATAGCACACCGTCTACACCAACACACATCTGTCATTTTGACAGCGCCGGTGTTTTGGGGCTACAGTGTCCTCCACTTTCCCCACCCTTTTCCTATATTAAAGAGTGTTATTGTTTTGAGCAAAGCCGTTTGGAGAGACGAGAGAGAGAGTCCTGCCACTCTCCTCAGACTGGAGATGAATCTCTGAGGGGTCGCTGTCAAGAGCTACAGGAGAAGGGGAAAAATCAGACTGAAGCACATAGTGAGGATCTCTGAGCATTTTAAAAGTCAAATAGCCACCTTTTTTTTCACGTAAGAGGCCATTTATAAATTCAATGTGTCTGGCTTCTAGTGTTCATCTGCTTTCAGTTATTTTTAGATGTACAAAACAGCTCGTTATGCTGCTTGATATTGCAATCTAGCATTTTTTGCCATATTTTATTGTATTGTCTTATAAACACACTTGTTTGTTGCATAAATACTTTTACAGCTTACTATGTTATTCTTTTTGTTATTTGCCTATAACGGCTAATGAATTGGAAATCTCGCACATTTATACAAAACAGCTTACTTCTATTTTGTGCTGTTTTGAACATATTACATCTAATCATTCTGTAGTTGACTGATTTTGTGTGTGTTCCAGTTTGGCCTGCACAACATAAATGATTGAATGATTTTTTTAAAAACACTGTCATCATAAAACGGAATTGACCCAAAAAAATATACATGTACGTTTTCACACAGGTTTCCTGAAAGTCTCCCTTGTACTGTCAGATAAACAAATAGTCCAACCCCAAACTCACTCCATTTGTTAAGCCGATGCTGATGTATTAGGCTGGTTGGGATGCTCAAAATAAGAGCAATGTTTTGATGGTGCTACAGTGTTTATACTTTTTTGGGGGAAATCAGTCTACACATAGATTACTTGTAGAGGCTTCTGCAATTAAGCTGATAGGAAAACACACTTTCACCTTTCAGTGAAAGCACAAGATGACCTCTGAATAAAGTACAGAAAGTGACAACAAACAATAATTATCATATATAAAAGCAGCAATCAGTTAAACAGTAAACAGTAACACTGTAATCTGCATGATTTATTCATGTTGCGGTGCTTTGCTGGAAAACATCTGTTGAATGTTGTCTACGCATCAAATAGCCCTTATTTTATATATTTAGTATTGGTCTGGTCAAGTTATGATATCATGTATCATGGTTGGAAAAATGCACACATTATTTCTAAGTGCCTAAAGTGTACATGCAACCACAATCCAGCCACAATGAGAGCGTCCAAACTTTATTTAAATTACAAATTAAATATAGCAATAATATGTAATAATGTGATAAAAGCACCAAATCTATCAGAAACAGATTTTAAAAATGTTTCTGACATATCTTGACTTGCATTTACTTTGCAAAGATTGTCTGCCACCAGGGGTTTTTCGCCTCTCATTTGCAAGTTCAGCACTTCCCAATTTTTGTGATGCTCTGCTCTTACTACTTGCTTTGCTCCACTGTCAATCCCACAATCCCCAGTGCAATCCTGCCACTCAACCCCCATAAAGAATGAATTGGAATTGCTTGCTGTTGCTCACTGCATGCCAATGGACGTGTACGGTTTAAAATAAACTACATATCATATTGCAGTGGTTCTGTGGACATTTTCATGTAATTACACTTTTTACACTGACATGGTCCATTTTCATGGTCTCGCCTGGGGCCCCACAGGCCGTCCATGTTTACTTTTCCTTGTATGTAAATATTTGTGTCAATGTTTCCAGTGTGTATTATCCCAGGATCAGTCAGTAGAGCTTTTACTGTTCCTGTGGTTTATTTCACTGCAGAATAAGCACAGACAAAGTGATTTGTGTTTATAATCCCCACAAACCCAGAGGTTCCTCTGCCTTTATTCTTCAGGACACTCTAAGATCCTCTAAGTGGGTCTGAAATGAAACCCATATATACGTCATTGCTGAATTTAGCATACTGATCTCTGAGAAAATGTCAAGTTTGTTTTATCTGTATCAGAGGCATGGCTGTAGATAAATAATTATATGTCAGTATTTTGAATGAAGAACATTTAATCTGTTACTGAACCTGTAGGCCGCCATATAATGACTTAAATATACTGTTCTTTGACCACAACAATCCAGCACTTGTAATAATATCCCTATTACATGTCAGGCTCAATATCCCTTTTACATTTCAGACTCAATGCAACATCCGTTTAATTATGGATTTTGTTAGAAGCTCTGGTTTTCCAAAAGTTGCTTTGGTTAAGTGAACTCTTGAAGATAAATAGCTTGTTTCATTCTCCATTTCAGTTGCACTGTAAAAAGAAAACATGCAGTTGTAACATTAAAGAGCTATATCTGTCTGATTTGATTCAATCAGGGTTCCCACGGGTCCTTGAAATCCTTGAAAGTTTGTGAATCTGAAAAGAAAAAAATTCAAGGCCCTGGAAAGTTTTTGAAATAAACATATACAGTATGTAATCTTCGTCAGTGTGCTCCCCCAAATGTCTCTACGTTGTGTTTATGTGATGGATGAATGAGGACACCAAGATCGTGGTTGTCACAGCAGTGAAGCTTTAATTTATTGGGCTCTTTATCTGCATCAGCCACCATGCAGCACACAGCAACATCTTTCCATAAGGAAATAGAACTGTTAGTTACCAATAATAAAAATAACAATGCATACAAAATTATAAAACGAAATAATACAGTTTTAGCTGCAGTTATATTAACCTCAAATCACGGGGGTTCTCAAACACTGGAAAAATAACTTTCAGCATATTATGACAAATAAAGTTAAATGTCAGATGCATCCAAAATACAAAGAATAAAACCCCCAAATAGTCAGATAATACTCATCCATCGAAAATAGCTGCACATATATGTTAGTAAACATCTTTAACAGCAATATATTTCTTCAAATAACATAGATGGCCAAAATAATTAAAGAAATTAAATAGATTAATCAGATAACAGTGAAAACCCTCCTTACCTTTCCACAAGGAAATAGAACTGAATTAAACAACAGCTCCACCCATGTAAAGAAGGGCTTCACTCACACAGTGAAACACTCATGGAACACAGCTCCCCCCTAAGGCTGGGAGAAACATTTTACACCTTCCCTACATATAGATACAGGTCCTTGAAAGTTTTCTGGGAAAAAGATCCATATTATTCTCTCCGGTCCGCTAATGTTTTATTTCACACACACATGGCCTATGCATACTAATGTAGCTTGTTTGATTTACGTTAGTTACGCGCATTTACGAGTTACGTTAAGTGTTTCCCGCGTGAGGTACCTTGTGTTGTACGTTGCTTTGACGTTCACGCACTCACGGAAATTAAACGTAGCGTCAGTTCTGGCAGGTAAAGTTAGTCAAGCTCGCATCAGCTGATCCACATCTACCTATAGGAATACAATGCCTATCACTGTATACATATAAGCTCCTTCAGTATTATCAGCAGCTATTGTGTTCTCAGGCGCTAATTACCCTCCTCCATCCCCAGCTCCTCCTCTAGTCCAGTCAGGATTTGGCATTCTGATTCCCCCTGAATCAGAGTTAAATTCTCTAATTATGTCGTACATTAAAATTAATTAATGATATCTGCAATACATTTATGTTGGTTCTGTTCTGTTTACCCTAAGGG